>NC_139710.1:24280122-24325122 GCF_964188405.1 Protomyctophum parallelum | reverse complement strand
AAACACTGTATTAATGTGATTTTACCACCAGCACTGAATGACTGCCAACAGGCGGGCATGGGAGGTCTGTCTACCACCCCCAGCACCCCCCTCCTCCACCGCACCCCCAGGCAGCCATCACCTTGGCCAACAGTTACCTCCAAGCATGTTCCATGTGAAATTCATTAGCATATCGTTGACGGTGACCATAATTGCTTAATGAGTCGTTAATAACCGGCGCGCCAATTAGCATCAGTGGCATAATTATGTGTAGTGGTGGGAGCATTTTGTTTTGGAATAATTAGCGAGCGTGGACGACCACACTCTCTTTCTGCAAACAAGGACAAAAAGAGGAGAAAAAAACAAACTCAACAACAACAACAAGCTGAGAGGCGGAGTGGAGGGGTTTGCTCGGGAATCTGTCGGGTGGAAACCTTGCATGTCTAAAAGCGTTTATTTTATTGCGACTGTAGGTCGCAGTTACTATAAAACCAGCAATTCCCGTCAGTCATGTCGTGTCGTGTCACGTCACGCCTCCATATACTGTATGGTCGGTAACAAGACTACTCGCCCCGTTTCTGTTTTCCTCCCAGAATTTTCCCCAGTGAGGGGTGGGAGAGGCTGGACAGCAGACGGCTGCAGGACTTTGAATTTCTCTAACTATAAACTTTCATGACAGCAGAACAGACTAAGTACAAATATAATTTATGAAAAGCTACTACAGTGAAGTCTGTTCACAGAAGTTGTTGTAGGATATGTGGGGATTATCTGACGAGGTACCATTTGAGGGGGCAAAACCTTACATATACTAAATAATACTAAATTGTTTATAGGTTCAATATAAGTCAAATAATACAGCCTTTCCACAGGAGTATCTTTTTATATTTTTCCAAAAAGAATACAAACAGCCAATAGCATATTACAAAGTTATCCCCCTCACTGGGGAAAATTCCGGGAGGAAAAACGGGCAAGCACCGGGGCGAGTAGTCCAGTATTCGTATGGTCACGCCATATATGGACACTGGTGACACGTCACGCCACATCACGCCTCATGACACACTCCATATGTGGCTGTCTCCATATGTCGATCTGACATCATCAATATGTCCATCTGACATCTGTCACTCGTGCTCTCAACTGTGCCGTATTAAGAACCTCTGTTGTTTCAGACCTGGAAACATCAATTAAAAAATGATTATGCCTGCATATATGGAGTTCCCTGATGTCATCAATATTAAGCCCATATATGGGAATGTCAATATATGGCCATATTGTGATAGTCTCATGATAACCGAGTCACACTTGCAAATGAACCAAGTTGCTACAATACATGGATGTCACCAGGATCTCCATATGAAGATCACGACACTGACTCTCTGACTCCGACACATCAAACCCTGTACAGCCATACATGGTTTGACATACGAGATCTGCATATATGGAGCCGGCCAGCAACTCTACATCTGACCTCACTGACACCTGATTAATCCTGCTTCTCAACTGTGCCATATTCAGAAGCTCTGTTGTTTCAGTGCGCTTCTCGCCCTCAGGGTGTCTTACTGGTATACAGTAGAATATACAAAATAATATATGGAAATTGTGACCTATACACCACTGACCTACAAATCTTTCTTTCTCTTTCCAAGATTAGCTGATCTACAACGCTCACAACACCCCAAATTAGCTATATTTTCAAATAGATTAAGTACTGCATAAAAGAGGGCTGAAAGGTTTAACATGTTAAATGGTGCATTTACGCTTTACAATATGCATTATCTTCATCACCCCCCAACCCCCCACGCACACACGCACGCACGCACGCACGCACGCACGCACGCACGCACGCACGCACGCACGCACCTTAACAAGTAACTTGTAATAAAGCTGTCAAATAATTAGCAGTGGAGTAAAAAAGACAAACTAAAGAATTACGAGGAAGTGAAAGTTGTTAAGTATGCATGTGATTTTTTTAATATTGACAATGAAAAGTACATATGTATATATATATAAAAAGAAATCCCCAAAATAAGTGGCTGTTATATCCCTCAGATAGTGTGACATGTTATCAGTCCTTTTTTTAGCCATGCACCCAAGCACGCGAGTGACAACAGAGACGCAAGCCTTTGTCCCCGAGCAGCCAATTCTCTGGAAATAAAAAGTCCATTTATGAAGGGAGGCTCCCGAAGCCATCGTAAAAAGAAAAACACTGACTGAATACAAACATGTTGAATGTTGGCTCAGTCATTTAGGGTAGAGCCGAGACAAAGACATTAGAAACATTCTGTAAAGCCGGCAGCACTTGAGTGCAGTCTGCCTGCCTGCCAGGCTTTTTTTTTCCTCTTTCTCTCCCTGCGAAACACAATTATGTGGTTCCATTGGCAAACACAGGCGCCAAACACCACGTCCATTTTGTCCCCCTCTCTCTCTGCTTGTCACCAGATGGTTCCATTGAGGTATAAGAGGCAACGCACACGCACGCCACGGCGGAACTGACTGTCTGCCACCACTGTTTGCCCACCTCTTACAGGACCTGAGGCCGTAATGGAGTCTCTAATGATTATAAAACACCTGCTGGGGGGGGGGGGGGATAAAACAAACAACCTTAAATACCTATGTGATCAGGATGACACACTGCTGTCCCCCATATGCTACTCAGTACATTTACTTGACAAAAAATAGGCCTACCTTTGACTCCACTATACAGGGGAAGAAAAGTACATTATGAGTTAAACACTTTTAATCTCTCTGACTGATAGCCAGTCGACAAGCTCGTACATGAGCTTGTGTAGGACTACTATTTTCTATATTTCTGCTATTTTCACTAATTATAGACATTGTTTTTGTACTTTTGTAGCCTGTACTGTCTTTTAAAGCAAACGCTATACTCTGACAGAGCAAATTTCCCTTTTTGTAATGTGGAGTAATTCAGGTCTCTGATCCATACAGCAGTATACGGATTTGACTTCGGAGTTGAAGATTTTGAGCTTGGTATTGAGTGAGATCACTGAGATGTTATTGGTTTTCCAGATCTTATGAATGTTGTTATTGCTCTCCCTATTCTTGACTCCTCTGTCCCACCGTCCACAGCTATCACCCGTCCCAGGTATATGTCAATTTGTCGACCTCCTCCAGTGACCTCTTCCAGTGTAAAAGTGTTGTGGTGTGACATTAATGAATTCCAAATATTATACGTTTTCTGAGGCACCCCTGGACTTGCGTCAAGGCACCTTATAGGTGACACAGAACTTTGAGATGCCCTGGTATAGACAGTAAGACCAGGGTTATAAAAAACAACAAAATCATCATCATGTGTACTTTCACCACGCGCGTGTGTGTGTGTGTGTGTGTGTGTGTGCGTGTCTCGCTACTTTCGCAACGCACGTGTGTGTGTGTGTGTGTGTGTGTGTGTGTGTGTGTGTGTGTGTGTGTGTGTGTACTATCGCCACGCGTGTGTGTGTGTCTCGCTACTTTCGCAACGCACGTGTGTATGTGCGTGTGTCTCGCTACTTTCGCAACGCGTGTGTGTGTGTGTGGATAAATCATAGTTTAGGGGTCCTGTGCATGGGGGAGTTCCCCCATGTCCCCAGCTAAATGATAGTTTAGAACCAAATGGAACCACACCAAATGAACCCATTTACACTCTCAGAGTTCAATTAACATTTATACAAATACTTACGTTATAGTACTGTTTTTATTATTATTATTATTATCCCACGATTTTGTAACCCAGTTTTCTTTTCACCCAGTGCCAATTGCGCTACACTTCCTCTGCCAACCTGGGGGGGCAGCGGACTGACCTCATGCCTCCTTCTATGCATGAGGAGTCCAAGCTGCTTCTTTTCACCTGACAGAGGGGAATTTCCCCGGCCGGACGTAGCGCGTGGAAGGGACACGTTATTCCGACCAGTTCCTTTCCCCTCCATCAGGCGCCCCGGCTGGCCAGGGGGAGGTAGTTTTAGAGACCAGGATTACGTTTTTATTCATTAAAAAAACACTATATATATTATACAAGTTAAAATGACTGGAAATTAATATTTCTGGGGGGCAATATCTCACAACGGGTAAGGACTAGTAACTATAGTTCACAAAAAAGTTCACAAAAAAAGTATACTTTTTGCTCCACTACAATAATTTGAAAACATTAGCTGGTAGTTACTATGAAGATTTATATTAGTATTAGGCCTACTACAAAAGATACATTGAGCAGTTAAGCTCTATTTTATTATCGGCACACAGATCTATGAACACGCGTGCAGTGGTGATAGATAATCGGTTGTTTGTTCTGAGGGCTGTTTGGCAGTGTGTGTGTGTGTGTGTGTGTGTGTGTGTGTGTGTGTGTGTGTGTGTGTGTGTGTGTGTGTGTGTGTGTGTGTGCGTGCATGTGCGTGCGTGTGTGCATGTGTGTGTGTGTGTGTGTGTGTAATGTTTCATGTGGTTTGGGAGCTCCCATCAACAATGGGGATGTTTGCACAGAGCTCTGAGCAAGTAACTAAATACATTTACTCAAGTAGTGCTGTAGGCTACTCATGTACAATATTTATGTACGTTTATTTTAGTGCTTCCATCATTCAATATCTTATAGGCTACTCCATTACATCTCAGAGGCTTAAAACTTAACTTTTTACTACGGAAATACATTAATTGGGTGGGACAATTTAATGCATTGCATCGCCGCCAGTGGTTGTGAGCTTGTAAATCAGCTATTTCCAAAAGGTTTTGTGAAATGGGGACATTCTGCATAATTAATACTTTTACATATAAATATAAGTATATTTTAATGGTTTTGTTAAAGTCCATGAGTTTAAAGTCCACAATGTGCACATGCCATTCGGTCCCTGTTGTCAAGAAGAGGCAAAAAATATAATATCTGAAAATGAATGAATGAATGAATGAATGAATGAATGGGGATTTTATATAGTGCTTTTCCAAACATAGTTCCAAGGTGCTTTACAGACAGATGTTATAAACAGCAAACATCAGCAAAAAAGGAAAGAAAAATATATAATAAAATAAAATCAAAATCGAAACAGCATTGTACTGTAGTCAGCCGATAAAACAAGCAATAACAGCTGAACAAGCACACATACTTAAAAACACTTAAAGGACAACCTTTAACCTTCATGAACCTTCATGTTTTAGGTTGTTATTAGAGAAAGTAAAAGATGAGTGTTAATTGTTTTTCATTTGCTGCTTTCTTTCGTTTTAGGGATTTTAGCTGTTTTTGACAGGGGGGCGGGGGCATTCGAGCATGGGGCTAAATATGTATTATTTTACAAAATGTTCTAGCGATTTATTTTTGTATTATTTAATATAGTCCTACTAGACCCCAAGAAATTACATCTGGCCACAAAAGATCACGTGATCTACTGAATGTGTCAAACTGACATATTGAGCCTATGACACAGTGTGGCTGGGACCAGGTGTGTTATAGTCAGTCCATGGGACCAGGTGTGTTATAGTCAGTCCATGGGACCAGGTGTGTTATAGTCAGTCCATGGGACCAGGTGTGTTATAGTCAGTCCATGGGACCAGGTGTGTTATATAGTCAGTCCATGGGACCAGGTGTGTTATAGTCAGTCCATGGGACCAGGTGTGTTATATAGTCAGTCCATGGGACCAGGTGTGTTATAGTCAGTCAATGGGACCAGGTGTGTTATAGTCAGTCCATGGGACCAGGTGTGTTATAGTGAGTCCATGGGACCAGGTGTGTTATAGTCAGTCCATGGGACCAGGTGTGTTATATAGTCAGTCCATGGGACCAGGTGTGTTATAGTGAGTCCATGGGACCAGGTGTGTTATATAGTCAGTCCATGGGACCAGGTGTGTTATAGTCAGTCCATGGGACCAGGTGTGTTATATAGTCAGTCCATGGGACCAGGTGTGTTATAGTGAGTCCATGGGACCAGGTGTGTTATAGTCAGTCCATGGGACCAGGTGTGTTATAGTGAGTCCATGGGACCAGGTGTGTTATAGTCAGTCCATGGGACCAGGTGTGTTATAGTGAGTCCATGGGACCAGGTGTGTTATAGTCAGTCCATGGGACCAGGTGTGTTATAGTCAGTCCATGGGACCAGGTGTGTTATAGTCAGTCCATGGGACCAGGTGTGCCGAAACCTAAAGTTATAGCCTATAGGCCTGTTAGCATTCACCATGAGGCTGATAAAGAAATAACACTTGTGAGAAGTGAGCGGTGCCGTTCATCATGATGATGACAATTTCATCATACATCAGCCAATCAAATCATCACATTCCGTGCTAAAAAAGCTGTGCATACAGGAGCAGCTGCACCGCTGAAAACACTTTCATGCCGATCGGTCCAACGGTGCGACAGACAGACAGACAGACAGACAGACAGACAGACAGACAGACAGACAGACAGACAGACAGACAGACAGACAGACAGACAGACAGACTGACTGACTGACTGACTGACTGACTCAGTGAATCCCCAGTCACGTTTGTTTTGGCCTAGCAAAGATAATATATTCGAGCATGAGTTGACAAGCAGGTCGCACACACACACACGTGCACACACACACACACACACACACACACACACACACACACACACACACACACACACACACACACACACACACACACACACACACACACACACACTCTAGTCCTCCTTACTCTCTCTCTCTCTACATCTCAATCACGTCCAGGCCGGCATCAAACGCCCCTTTTGGCTGAGCGGGGCGCGCGGGAGGGGGCGGCGCTGGGTCTCTGACCTCTGTGCTAATCCTGTTTCACAGACCAGCTCCCCCGCTGAACACCACACAATGGTGGGACCCCCCCTACCCATACCCCATGTACCCCATCCACCCTCTGACAGGCTTGATCCAGCAAATTAGTATGCTTTAGTAAGGCCATGACCAAAGACCTTGTTACACGCCACGCCCACCCAAAATCAATGCTGAACACCAATGGATGTCATGTTTCTGTGTTTCTTTTGTCAGTATTTCTCATTTGTTCAATGTTTATTAAAAAAAAGAAGAAAAAAAAAGAAAAAAAACCCTCAATCACCATTTTCACTTAATTTTTTGTATTTATTTATTTATTCATTTTTATTTGCCTTTTTTAATATATTTTGAGGGGCTCCAACATCTGGCTTTCAGACATGACAGGTGAATATATTTGGTCCGACGTTACGTACTAACAGTTCAATACACAATAGTCCGACACCCTACCCCAAACCCTAACCTAACCCTACCCCAAACCCTAACCTAACCCTAACCCCAAACCCTAACCTAACCCTATAACCGCACAAGGAAGCCATGAGTGAGTTTAACCAGCCACGTTTGTAGGACTTTTGGTATGTCAGACTAATGTACTTTATATATTCATTTATTTTCTTCTGAAAATTTGTAGCCACTAGCCAATACATTTTTACCCCCTTTTTCTCCCCAATTTAGTCATTATGTGCCAATTATTTCCTCCCCACACACATTTGTGTGTTGTCACTGCCGTTGTCACTGTATCCTACTGACTCACCTGCCAGTGAGGAGCCCCCACCAGGAGCATGTAGGGCCTTCGTCCTACTCCTCCCGCCCACAGCTCGTAGGAGTACAGAGTACACACAATGACAATTATCACCCTTCCCACCCCGGCTTCCCTCCCTGAACACAGGCCAATTAAAAAAAACACACGGTGGATTTTATTCACTACCATAAAAACAAATGCTGCTCTATAATTGTACATCTACTATTTTTTTTATTATTATACATTTTTATATATATTTTTTTAATCTTATAAAAGTGAGACAAACTTGGAATCATTTTGACATTTTTAACACAATTTTCTTATGTTTCCCATTTCCTGAAAACACTTACTTTCCAATCCGACGGCAAGGATATGTTGCAAGGATTAGTGTGGATTATGTTACATGTAATCCCGGCCGTCTTGTGAGAGTCTTACTTTTTGTTTCCATTATCCCATCTCAGTGTTGCAGATGGCTCATAAAGCGTTCACTGAGTGGCCCAGGGGCTTGTCCTTCCTTGACTCGTTCCTTGACACCACATGCTAACAGCCATCCTCCCTGTGTGTGCTATAGACCCCGACAGACAGGGGTCGTCCAGGGTGTCGAGGTCGGCAGCAATCTGGCCCAAATCGTCGTCGCTAAAATCCTATAGTCTGAGCCTAGATTAAGCGAAGCAAAATTTGAGAGATCAACAATCCCATGATTTATAAAATAATATGTATGAAAATCATGCATTTGTTAGTTCTTAGTACTAGGAAGGGTTGGGAAAGGGTTGGCGGTTGTTTAAACTTTTTCATGAATTAAAAACAAATTGAATTATGTTGTGCTTGTAGTGACGCGTTGTGAGCTTGTAGATCTACTTCTCTTTTAGGTCATGGGCTAAAACGTTTGGGAACCACTGATCTAATCCTCCTAAAGGGTATTAGTAGTTTCCTCTTGTCATGCTTTCCTCCAAGCACTTGTTTGTGACTCTATAGCCTGTGTGGAAAGAATAAGGTCTAGGGGATCATTATAGATGCAGAGGATTGACATGCAGTCATAATTCCAAGTTTATACCTCAAACACTGCAGGTCTTCAAAACAACGTGTTAGAACATCTGTCTGGAATCAGATCATGTATATCTGCTGATACAATACAAATGTTTAAATTATGTACCAGGGTAAGATGTTTCTAGGGATTGGGGACAGATTGCTGCCTGTTGGGGACCGCATGTAAATCCGACGGAGCATTAGTCCGACATGCGGACGCATCTCGGAGCGCCTGCTCCCGTGCTTGCGGTTATGGTTAGGTTAGGGTTTGAGGTGGGTTGTCGTTTTTCGGACCAATGAATAGTCAAACTAAAGTACTGCACCCGCTGCAGTTATGGTCCACTCATCAGTGAAAAATCTGGGTGTGTTGTTTGACAACAACCTTAAATTTGATAAACAGATTAGCTCTGTGGTAAAAGCAAGTTTCTATCAACTCAGGCTAGTGGCCAGGATCAAGGGCTACCTTTCCCAACCTGACCTTCAGAGAGTTATCCACGCCTTTATCTCATCGCGGCTCGATTATTGCAATGCGCTATATGTAGGCATGGACCAGTCCACTCTCAGACGTCTGCTGCTTGTCCAAAATGCCGCCGCGCGCCTACTCACTGGCACGAGGAGGCGTGATCATATCACTCCGGTTCTTGCCTCCCTCCATTGGCTTCCCGTTAAATTTAGAATTGATTTTAAGATTCTATTATTTGTTTTTAAATCCCTAAACGGTTTGGCCCCCCTGTATTTATCGGCACTCATGGTCCCTTACACCCCATCCAGGGCCCTGAGGTCCTGACTGTGCCCAATTCCAATTACAGGTCCAGAGGTGACCGTGCCTTTTCGGTGGCCGGCCCCAAACTCTGGAACTGTCTGCCCCTTCATATTAAGTCTGCTCCCTCCTTAGAGACATTTAAGTCCTTACTCAAAACCCATTTCTTCTCCCTGGCTTTCAATGTTTGACCTAATTAACCTGTGTACTTTTTTCTTTTTGTGTTGCTTTGATTTTGTTTTACTATGTCACTTGTGTCATGTTTCCTGTACAGCACTTTGGTTGGCCTCCTGGTCTTTGAAAATGTGCTCTATAAATAAAATTTGATTTGATTTGATTTGATGGTTGAAGCACAGTTCAATACAAGGTCTGCTAGGATAAAAAAAAACAAGAAAGGCTTGTTTCCATTGGGGTCCTCCATTTTGGATTCATCAGATGGGTGCAAAGTCACGGGTGCAAAATCACAATATTTATGAAACGAATTGATTTAATTAGAAACCGTTTAAAATTGAGCTGGACAAGATTCCAACCCTTAAGACAACCAAGGCCATTAAACAATTCAAAACGGGCAAGGCTGCATTAATCGACGGGATCCTATACCTGATGTCTGGAAGCATGGAGGTAGTGGTAGTCAAGTCCACCTAAAGCGAGGCCAAGTCAAGACCAAGTTCGAGGGCGGGCGAGTCGAGCGTGCATGGAAGGGCGTCGAGTCCGAGTCAAGACCGAGACAGATGGCATGCCTGCAGATTCTCTTTTATTTCTCATTTGATAGCAGGTACAGAAAATAATGCAAGAGCAGGCAGGCACGTCAGCTACAGTCTGTTAGATAGCTGTCTATATAGCGCCAGACAGCTCTCTTATAATGTAAATGGGCTCTTCATATTATGGGTATAATACATTTACATTTCATTGCATTGTAGCAAATCGTCAAAAAAGCCAGATCTACAAGCTCTCAAGGCGCCGCGTCCTGCCTGTTTTTGCATCTCCGTTCGCTAGGCGTTGAGAGCTTGTAGATCAGTCTGTTTCTGCAGCGCAGCTGCGCAGCCAGGGTAACTTGCTCCCTTGCCTCCCCGCACCGGTCAGTCGGAGGCTCGCTCGGAGCGGAGCAGCGGAGCCCACAAGCTGCTGATCTACAAGCTCTCAAGGCATCGCGTCCTGCCTGTTTTTGCAGTGCCGTTCGCTACGCGTTGAGATCTTGTAGATATGTCTATTTCTGCAGCGCTGGTGTTCGTTCACGTTGGCAATAAAAATAACTTAGATTACAGGCGGATATGAAGTTCAATCAGTGGGTTGCAGCACCAGTAGGGGCTACACGCTAAGCTAATGCTAAGCTAAGCGCTATTATGATCCCCGAGCCTATACACTAACACACACTAGTAGACAGTTTTTTTATTCCCCCCCCCCCCCCCCCCCGACTTCACGGGTGAGGCATTGGGATTGTGATGAGACACGAGACAGCAGTGTGCATTCTGTTGTGACTGTATATTATTAAACTGCATGGGTCTGGACTCCGGAGCTTAAACAACATGTAGGCTCACGAAATCGCCTAATAAAAATATTCGGCGATTGGATTCGTATATTCGCGATTCGTATCGTCACCCAACCCTAGCCTGAAGACAACAGAATTTCTTCACCCTGCCTGCATCCCAGCAGGAATATCATCCTCCATGCATCACCATTGAGGGGACAGAGCAGAAATCAGTCCACCAGTATAAATATTTGGGCTGTACCATCTCATCTGATGCCAATTTATCGACAACAGAATGGCAAAAGCAAACAGTCCCTTTGGCAGGCTGACTGAAAAACAAACTGAAAAATGGCACTAAGATCAGTGTCCATACCAAGCCATGGCATTGACCACTCTCCTGGAGGCTTATATTCATGGGCACTATACAAACACCACCTGCGTCCACTTGAGCGCTTCTACCAGCGCTGCCTCCACACCACCCTCAACATCCACTGGAATGACTTCACTACAAATACTGAAGTACTCAGACGGTGACCATCAGCATAGAGGCTCTACTGTTGAAGTCACAGCTGGGCTGGGTGGGACATGTTGCCAGGATGGAGGATCATTGCCTGCCAAAGGTTGTGAATTCTCTTCTGGCCACATCTGAGGCCCATGCAAAGAAGAGATATAAGGACTGCCTAAAGAAATCCCTCCGTGCATGCCACAGTGACCTGCACCAGTGGTCTACCCTCGCCTCCAATCGTGAGAGTTGGCGTCATACCATCAATGGGGCTGTGTCTGCCTTTGACAGAAACCGACGGGTCGAAATAGAAGAAAGGAGAAAGAAAAAGAAAGAACTGGAATGCAGCACAAACATCAGAGCTCTCGTTTCCCTGCAGCGGTTGTGGCCGAGTTTGCCTGTCAAGAATGGGATTAGTTCTACATAACCAATTAACAATTGGTCCCTATTTTTGTCATCAATGTGAATATAGTCTTGCGTTGCCAAATTGTTGCCTCTCGCAAATGTTCAAATGCTTCCGCCATACAGTCTTTGAAGAACGGAAGCTCTGATCATGAGCGAGCAATAAAGTATCTTTGCAGTCGTGCAAATTTATCCTAATATAAATCAAAATCATCTTAGGCCTACTGTATAGCTTGCTGCTTAGCAGAAATGGATTTTTTTTTAATGTAAAGAATGATATTTTAAAATAGGCTATATTTTTGTGAACCGAAATGGCAGCTTCCTTGTTCGGATTTCGGGAAGTGTATATAGTTCCAGACTATATAGGAGTTGGAGATTGTGTAACAGTTGTCTGGCTTCTCAAGACTAATGTGAATATGATTTGACTTCACTTGGTTATAGTAAAACGTTTTCCTAGAGACTTTATGTTTCTCAATAGCTAGTTTCAGGTCTTCTTTCACACAGCATGATATGCATTTTATTTATATAAATTATGGTCACATATTCTTTTTAAATTGGATAAAAACATAGAAATTCGTGCTCCCCTTCCCACCCAATAACATTGGATTTCAAGCCACTGGAAATCCAAGATGGTGAATTTGAATTTGCTGAAATAGAGGCTTCAAAACAGGTCTATGAGAAACCATTGGGTGACGTCATGGTGCCTTGGTTTTTTTCCATGGTTTATGCAGGTACATGCAGTATACTAGGCTATAGACTAGTGTGGGTTGTAGCGTTTAGCCTCATACAGGCTAGCTGTAGCCTAAGGGTAAGGGTATGTCATGCAGGTTAAGTGCAGAACTCATGCTCCGTCGCACGACGTTGACAGACAGTTGACCCACGGTGTTGTGAGCTTGTAGGTCGGTTATTTCCGGCTGCGCGATACCGTTGTGCGCAAAAAAGGACCTTCCTTCAGGCAGGGGAGAGGAGCAGCACCGGGAGAGATGCACTGTTCAATGGATGCACTTTGTCACAACAGATAAATAGCACCTCTCTCTCTCTCTGCCTCTGTGAACTGGGAAGCAGCTTAATAAAGAATCAATAGCACTCAGTTGAGCTCACCGGGGGTGGATGGGGTGTGTGCTAAATAATGCTCTGTGGACCGTCCCCGTGGCTGTCACGTTAGCATAGGTGTTAGCGCTGTAGCGTCAGGGCCAGTATCATGGTGGGGGGTTAGGGTGGTAAAGCCGCAGGACTGTGTTGGGTCGTGTGTTGCCAAGAGGTCGGTTGCTGCAGACCACATTCGTGCACTGGCCCTCCTGCTTTGGCCTGTTTTGTTATCTATTTATTTCTAAAAGCGGTGACGTGACATGCTGTCCTCAGTGTCAAACATGTATAAATAAAATATATATTTGTCAAAAACCTTCTGAATATTGTGCAGGACATATGCTTCATGTGAACATACTCAAGATTAAAACATTTCATTCCTCATTTCTTCAGAATTTTCAACCAAACACAGCAAAACTCATATGGTGCGACTGTCCCGGCCTTGTTTCTCAAAGTAGGAAAAATGCTAAAATTCTTTTAAAAATGTATTTGTGAGCCCAAAGTCCAAGCATAATGTTTTCAGTCATTTCTGATCAAAAAGATTTTGTCCCCCAAACCAAAATCATATTGTGTGACACCCAGTATTTTGGGAAATTTCAATTTCAACATTTTCAACAGGCAATTGTTTGGACACCCATTGGGATAGATAGGTAAGAGAGGTACTTCTTCAGTAAGGCTGTTCAGCACTTGCATTAAAATAGCATGACAGGTGTCTGTGGTGAATTATCATTTTAACATTTTCATGAAATACGATCTTCTTGGAACGCTGACCAATGCGACTCTTCCAATTAAGTGTCTGTGGGTGTGACACCTTTTTCATTAAAAAAGCTAAAGGTATTGGATTTTTTGGTCATAATTACATGTAAATCTATGTTGCTTTGTTATAGCTAGCATGTTGTTAGCATGCTAATGTGTAGCTAGTAGCCTCAAGGTTATGTTAAGTGCAGAAAAAGTAATATGGTGTGACACTTTATCATAATGGTGTGATGGTGTGCCTTATGACTTTTTTGTCACACCATATGATACAAACTGTATTTTCCTACAGATATAACAATACATAACAAAGTCCCATGTTTCTTTTGTCCATTTAAACATTTGTTTTAAACATTTTCACCTAAAATCTGCAACTATCCACAATAAATTATGTTTAATTCGTTTTTATTCAGTCATTGCCATGTTATTCAATGTTAAAGCAATTGTCTTGTTGCTGTTTTTCCTGAGTAATTGTTTAATCAATCTGTAAAGTTCAGTACTCACTAATAAGTAGGTTAAAACACAGTTTGCTTTGAAAAATTAAGATATGATCATACGGTGTGACACTAAATCATTTGGTGTGACGTTCCAAATAGTGAAGAAATCATATCTTTAATAATGATGAAACCATTCATGTTTATGGATTACATAGCAAATAGTATCAGGAAGAGTTAGAGAATGTTTTGTCACAATAAATACAAAATATATTGAAAGACCGATAACATGGGCCTCACATTGAGTGACCCAACTGTTACATTCCCTTACATGTTCACACGGCTGGCAAGTGAACTGTTGTTTATTTCACAGCATTGTAATAAGGTTCATACAATAGACAGAAGGTTATACAATTAATACAATAGTATATATATATATAATCATAGACAGATATATATATATTAGGGCCGGGACTAATTGCGATTAATTTAGATTAATTAACTACAGAAAAATTAATCGCGATTAACTAAATTGATGCGATTAATAAATTAATCGCACCTTTTTTTCACCGCGGAACGTTTCTCACTGGGCGCTTTTCTATAGTACCGAAAACTGGAAATAATAAAAAGTCACCCCATTTTGTGTTGCCTAGAACTGGAGGTCTGACAAAAAACAGTAACAATATGAAGTAAGTACAGCTTTGTGATGTCACTGAGATGTACTTGTTACTGTTACTAATTTTTTTTCAGACCTCCAGTTTTGGCAACACAGAATGGGGTGACTTTTTATTATTATTTCCACAACAGGTATATTAATGACAGTAAAATGTTGAAAATTAGTGGTATCCTGTAGTCACTATTCGTTGATTCACTGGGATACCAAAAAACATTAAAAAAAAAGGTTTCTCGCTGTTCTCAGGTTGAATATTGATATGCGATTAAAATGCGATTAATCTAGATTAATTAATCGCAAAGCCTCTGATTAATTAGATTAATTTTTTTAATCGAGTCCCAGCTCTAATATATATATATATATATATATATATATATATATATAACCTCCTATCTAGACAACCTGTACGGACTAATAACGATAGTTTCTGGGTTTCCAACCAAATCAAAATATGGGCTGAGCCCTCTACTCGTTTTACACTTTACAAGTTATTTACATTCGTACATTTACAACGAAATCGGCTATATGGGGCAACACAGGGAAACAAACAAAAGAGACTAATAATGACGGTTACAAAAAGCATGCTCCCATACTCCGTAAAGTATACTATACCACTTAGACATCAGTATAATTACTTGTAACCTCATATATCGAGACCAGATAAATACTCAGGGCGCTCCACACATGTAAAGACCCTGGTATATGCTTTTACACAGGTTGAGCGTGTCACAGCTCCTCTGGACAATGTGCGCTCAGTATGACAGACTGAGTCACAATGCGAGTGTAATATACAGATTTAATACATTTTCACAAAACTATAGTGGATCACAGGTTAGTTATGATAAAGGACTTTGATAAAGTGAGCAACTTAAGAAAGGTGTACTCCATTTTCATTTTATAAACAATTATTGTCATGTCACACCATATGACGATATGTAAGTACAACAGTGCTGAATAGATTCTGATTCCAATAAAATATCTAAAAACTAAATATGTTTCCATAAAGATGAGAGTGAGTAGAATAATAATAATATCTCAAACTTATATAGCGCTTTTCTGAGTACCCAAAGACGCTTTACATGGGGGGGCTTTACAGAGGTAACAACAAATTAAAAACAACTTTAATAGAAAAAAAGGAAAAAGAATAAACACTAAAAGCTAAAGAACATTAAAAGACAGTGAAAAGGGTTAGCTAGGGAAGGCAATTTTGAAGAGGTGGGTTTTGAGGGTGGATTTGAAGGTTTGAAGGGTAGGGGCATATCTGAGTGCCTTAGGGAGGGCATTCCACAGGGTTGGGGCAGCAAAGGCAAAAGCTCTATCCCCCCACGTACGGCGTTTGGTTTTGGGGACGTAAATCATGTTTTTCCCGTTATTTAAAAAACACTTTTTTTGGGGTGTCACGTCACTGACCCACGTGTGTGTGTGTGTGTGTGTGTGTGTCTCACATTTGTGGTTTGTGCTGATATATATAGGCCTCTTTCTTTTTGGGGGGGGCTTTTTTATGCCTTTAATGGGATGGGGAGTGCCACGTGTTAAAGGCCGCCGTGCTCAAGTGTCGAACCTGCAGCACACCATCTGGCTGGCATGGCAGCCTAGGTGCCCAGACGGTTGAGCTAACCCTCCAGACCATAACATGGTCTGGACGGTTATAATATGGTCTGGACGGTTAGCTCATCCTGCCTGGTGCACAACAAGAAAGAAGCCTCTATTATAGGCTTCTTTCTTAGATGAATCTATGGGGATATGGTTTTATTAATATTTTTGAGGGTATCTTTATAGTGATGTTATTCTGTCTGTACTCTGTACCTATACCTACTGTTTGTGGAGAAGGACCACTTCACCACTTTTCAACCTCTCTTCATATTATTGGTCCTCACTAATGTTAAAATGATGCAAAATGATAAAATACCACGTTTTTTTTCCTACTCATTCTGTGTCTCAGTTCAGAAACCCGTCCACCAGTGACCTCATCGATGGGGAATCCAAGCTAATAGAAACTGCAGGCTTTCTATTCCTGAAAAGTTGTAATGCGAAAATGGAAGCCATCGTTTTCACGATTATAAAAATCTAAATATATATATTTTAATCTTGTTTAAAAAGAAAATCTGACTAACTATGATGGTTACTGAACTGCCTACAGCCCTCTTATGAGACGAGTAATCGTGGTATTTCATCATGAACATTAGTGAGGACCAATTATATGAAGAGATGTTGAAAAGTGGTGAAGTTTTTCCACTTATGAGGGCAGATTCTGTCAATGGATGTCAATGGAAACGGGGCGTTCTTTTTGCAGAAATCGGCAAATGGCAGCAAACTGCTCCATTCCCATTGAAATGCATTGGCGGAATCCGCCCTCATACCGTTGTGGGAGGTCGGGTGGGAAACAGTACTCAGAATGCAGTATCAGGGGTTAGACACACGGTGGCGCCCCTTGTTTTATTTCTCAAAGAGGTTCAAACAAAAGTCAGTTTCACATCAGAACTCAAACAGACAATATTATTTTCATGAAGTCCAGGCTCCTAGGGGGGAGACGTCACTGCAGAGGATGAGAGGGGTGGTTAGCATACGGTCAGAGTACAAGGTACGTACAGGGTTGGGGCCTGAGACTCCGGTCTAGGCAATCTACCAACTAGACTTTTCTATAACTTTCCTTCTTCTTCTTTTCCAGGTTCCGGAGGCGCCAGGAGGCTCCCCCGGAGGTAGGTATAAAAGGTAGGTAACTTTCTCTATCCATAGGGTACAGAAGAGTACTTTTGAGTAGAAGTACTCAAATACATAAAGGTGAGTAATCAGAGTAAAAGTACTTGGTAATGGACCGGGTGAGTATGGTAGCATCAACAGGGTGACTTCCTTCATTCACAATCTTCGTTATTATCCTTAGCTACTCAAGCGTCTGCGAGTGCCTCTTCTAAATAACACGGAGAGAGAACGTTTGTCTTACTGCGACCTTAACGAGAGGTGGGCGGCCGTTCCCTACGAGGGTCCCGTCTTCTGCTACTCGTCCCCGATCCGAGCCAGGTGGGTCTCCAAGTATGTGTGCGGCTCTCCAGTCGACACTTGTTTTATGGGGGGTACACACTCCCGTGTGTGCTTCCAGCCCCACTCACGACAAGCCTGATGAGGTGGGAATACAAGAGTACATTTAGTGGTGGTACAAGCGATCAAACAATGTGTTTAGGTCATATGGCTGGATCCATAAGCGAGAGCAGTGTGGACTTACCATCCAACGCCAAGTGGACGGCATATGCTGCCTGCGCGTCTTGGTGTGTAGCAGCGAGTGATACTGCTAGGCGTGAGGGTCGTTTATAAAGGGTGCGGCTGACAGGTTGCGTCTGCCGTTAATTGCTAACACGGGCGGTGGCTGGATTAGACGCAGCTGGTTTAGGATTGCTCTGGGATAGTAGATGGCGTCTATGACACGGCCGTGGGCGTGCCGCGTCGGTGCTTGTCTGGTTGCCATAGGAACGCGCCCCTCCCACTGTGGCGAGACCTGACACACTCCACACCGTATAGGTAGAATAAAAGTGAACCTTTTTTATGCCTATAGGACCCCCAAAATGATCTGAATTGTGCTGCGGACCCCCATCTGAAATCGTGTTGTGCCAAGTTCCCCAAGAAGAGTAGATTTGTGTTTAAGAACAAAAATATAATGTTTTCAAAGATAATACATATACATAATCAAAAATAGCACATGTAGAAGCTTGCATGGCATAAAGTGACACGCTGTGAGCTTGTATCTGCCATTTTTGAGAACCACTACTGTTTTAAACCAACTGTTCTAAGAGTTTTCTGAAAAACGTATGTTAGCTCTAACGTGACTCCACGAGATGGGGCGGTATTGAGTTAACAAAATTGAAACGTGAAGCAAGTGTCTTGACCTGATTGTTGAATCTGACGAATCTAATAATTACGGTACAATTTCTGGCATAGCCTGGCAAAAATGTAATTCGACCAGTAGATGCCTGCAGGTATAGGCTACCGTACTTCATAATGGAATCTTTGTAGCAGGCTACAGTAAGAGACGATTCTATTAAATGAATGGAATGTTTTCACCTCAATGATGCCTGTGATCCCATGGAGGTATAGTTTGATGCAGCCGCAGCAGGCTGGCTCGCATGCGCAGCCCAACGTTTTTCAGCGTATTTAGATCCATTAGGTCAGCCCAAATCATCCAGTTGCACAGCACTTCATGGCTTCCTCTCCTGACCATTACACATGATGACAAATAGCTGCAACTATTGATTATTTTCTTAGCATTTATTCTATCTAATTAGTATTTCCAGTAATCAAATATTGATTACAGCTTTGTGTTTTTTTCTTTTCTTTTTTCTTTTGTAAATGTATAGTTAATTTAAAGATATTTTGTGTAATTGATGTTTGTTTGTGGGGAAATGACCACTCTAAACAGATTAGATATACAGTATCACTCACTGAACATAATTTGGACATATTTACAACCCCCCCCCCCCCAAAAAAAAAGAAAAGAAAAGAAAGATGCAACAATGCACGTTATGGCCTGTCAGAGTATAGCGTGTAGTGTACAGTTTACAGGGGTCTTTAATGTTTTTCAGGCCAAATATACCCCCTGCCTGAGAGAGATGAAGCAGGGACCCACCTATACATAATGTATAACATTGTGTTGCAGATTAAACGTTTTAACAGATTTCATACATAGCATCATAGACTTGCTTGACAGCACTATCATCATATTGGTGTTAATGTGTATTTTGTGACATTTAACCACTTAAACCGTCAATACTTAGTAAACTTGACCTTTCACTCTGTACTTGGTCTGCTTTTTGCCGAAAATAGCTAAATCTACAAGTTCACAACTCTTCAGAATAGTGATGCTAAAGGGTTCAAGTGGCTGATGTTTAAAAAAAGAGAAAGATCCTATCACACAAAGATTTGGTGACGGCCCCCTGTAGTAACTCGTATACGGATCCAGAACCCCTGTCTTCAACAGGGGGTCTGGATCCGTATACCCCTGGTCTATTCCCCGTGCAACACAGTCGCCCCAGGCTGGCAGGCTGTGCATGTGTGCTGAAGAGGCTTAAGAGAGACTCTCTTCTCTCATCATTGTTCATCTTTGGTTTCATGAATAAAGCCTAAATACTTAAGCCCGCATGACGAGCGCCCAGGGATTCACCCAGTGCGCCAATGGCAAAGGTCAAGCACCCATTGTTTACACAATACACAGCGCAAAAATCTCTCTCGCACGCACGCACGCACGCACGCACGCACGCACGCGCACACACACACACACACACACACACACACACAAACTGATCTGTAGCGAATACACAGTTGTTCTCAAAGTGGAGTCCAGGGACCCCCGGAGTGACCTTGAAGGGGTTCCAATTTTAGGGGTCCCCATAAAAAAAACAAAAAAAAAACACTTAACACCCCGAGCAGCAAGGATGGAGTTCTCCGCTCAATCAATTAGTAATGCCCAGTGCTCAGGACGGAGATTGATAAAAGGACGGAGATTTATTGATATCAAACGGAACATTCAATGTTATTTCCCGGTGGGACTTCATCGAAAATGTTCCCCCCCATTTTAGCCGATGAGACCGAAAATCTTAAAACGTGAATAACTCTTGATCTAAATAATTCCGTCCAATTCTAAGCAAAGATTATGTGTTAGACGGCCCATCGCGGTCCCGTCGCTATAGTCGCGTTAGAATTAATCATACCTCCCGTTGTTGTCAATCGCCTCTGGAGTGTTTTGTCTACATCTAGCTACTTCAGCTATACATCCGGGATAGCGCCTGGTCCGTCGCTAACAGATCGCACAGATCGTGTCATAATATGAACTGTGTTCCAAAAACCAACAAATGAGCCCGGTTAGATATTCTCGAGGGACCAGTGCCCTGCATGTACATACGTGTCTGACTACTGAAAAAATCATTGACCCATGGGCACAACACCAGAGGGAGCTCCACTGATCTCATTCCCCCCAAATTCGGCACAAACATGGGGATCATTTAATTCTACTGTTATTATGCAACCAAAATGTGGAACGCTCTACCGGCAAACAAAACATGCGACTGAGGGCCGCATTAAGTGATGGTGGGGGCCGCATGTGGCCCCCGGGCCGCCAGTTACCCATGTACAGTGTGATCTAGAGCAGGGTTTCTCAAAGTGGGTGCCCTAGGCCCTATAGGGTGCACTGATGCAAGTCCAGGGGTGCCGCAGAATAGTAAAACAGACACAGAATTTTCCATGTACACCAAACTCTCTTCACCAAAAATAGCATGATCTACAAGCTCACAAGATTGTGAGCTTTGTAGATCAGCTTCTGGTGCTGCTATTTGTGGTGCAGCGAATAAGATTGAGCATGAGAAAGCATCAGCTAATCCCTGCAGGTTTTGTGCTTACAGATAGATATGTTGTGCCTTTTAATAAGCCCCACTTGTTCCTGGCAGAGCAGAGCTGCCCAAAGCATTGATCATCACTCAACAATAGGCTCGTATATTCAGTCAAATGGCCTCGGACGGAATTCCAAGGAACCATGTCGCCCCGTTTGAAGAAGATCATTAGCTTCTTTGATTTCCCTTCGAAAAAGTCAATATTGAGAGCTACATTCAAAGAAAGGAGTCCTTCCCCCTCCTCCCGTCAAACCAATGAATAAATGGGCCCTTTAGATGAATGTCACATTGAATCAATGTTTCACCAACTCCCAAGGAAAGAAAACAATAAATAGCAATTGGAGCTCTTTCACTATAGAGTTTTATTGGGCCGTGTTTCTTTTATTTTTTTGTCCCTGTGGGAGCGGTCCAGAGAGTGGAGCAGATACTTTATAATTCGGCATACAGTATGTCCAAAACAATCTGGTCTTATTGGAGAATTTTAAATTGGAGTATTTTGTGTATTTAGAAGGGCTTCTCTGGGGATTCAGGCTGCAACAAAAAACAAAAGCTTCTGTCAAGATGCAAGAGGAGATAGATATTAATTCCTCCTATGAAAATAAAGGTGTGGATTTATGGATGCCATGGTGTGTTATTGTGTTAATATTCTATGCTCTGTTGATGAATTGGATATACTTATATAGGACCACAATGGAAACAAATCCCCGGGACGTTTTTTGTGTCTTTGTCTAATCAAGTATTCAATCAGTCAAACATGCAAGCAAATGTTTGCTTCTTGTTTGCTTACATGCTTACTTTTTGTTTGTTTGTTTGTTTGTTTGTTTGTTTTTTTACTAGTGCATGTGTCTGTATAATTGTTTATTTTCACCACGCAAAGATACTGAGTATTCATTTAAATTGTTGGTCCATTTTTACTGCTTTAATGGGTTACTCGACTGCTCTCTTTACTCTTGAAAAAAAGTAAAGAGAGCCTACTGTCAGCTGTCCAGCAGTCCAAATATTATTAAATTAATTTTCAGAATTGTAGACCTGAGGCCTGAGGCCTACCATACCAGGCATCAGGCTCAGAGGCCTGAGGCCTACTCTTTTTTTAAGAGTAAAGAGAGCCTACTGTCAGATGTCCAGCAGTCCAAATATTATTAAATTAAATTTCAGAATGGTAGACCTGAGGCCTGAGGCCTACAATTGCGTGGCACATCTATGCACGAAATGTCTATGTTCACACAGGCTTCTGTGTGCGGCCTAGAGGAGCATCTGAGCATGTGCAGCACTTCAAGTCTTACACCATATGCGTTAGGGAAACCGGGCCATTGGAGAATGAGCCATTTCTCCTTTTGTAAAATGACTCCATGTAGGCCTACCTTTTCATAGTCAAACATAAAACAGCACACAAATATGCAGCCAACAAAATGTTTTATTTATTTATTTTTGTAACTGTAAACCAGCGTGCTCAAACTCCTTGACTCCTCAACTTCAAGGTTCTCCATAGGCTCTCAAGTCCTTTTTACACTGCAGTCCTGATTGCAAATTGCTCACCAGATCTGAATGTTTAGAGATTTTACTATTTGTGTGTTGTAGGTTGATGCTTTGAGATTTTATGTGAGAAGTGTGTGCAACAACTGAACATTGTATTGTATTGTTTTGACAACAAGGTAATGTGTAATTGACATCAGGGAGTGTGATGTAGTGCAAATTGTGTCGAGCGATTAGGTACATGAAGTGAAGGTTGTGCCAAGTTTTCGATTTTTGTGAACAATCGTGAAAAACTGTAATACGGTGTCCCGACCTACTGTCACTTATACATTAACTGCGCCAAGGAGCGATGTCTGCATCGCCTCTGCTAAAAACAAAGTGAAGCCTGACTTAGACATCGTCGTACGACGTGTTGCATACTGAAAATAGCCGATCTGCATGAAGCTCATGCACAACACGTCGCTTCCGGGACACATTGTGAGCTTGTAGATCGACTATTTTCAGCACACCCAAATATGCAGGATGTGAGACGTTCAGAAACGTTTGCCTTCACATTGTCACAATAACAGCATACTCAGCTTGTTGAAAACAGCTGTGGGGCTTCATTTTCACATGGCCCATATGACACTTCCGCTCTTCCGGTTTTGAGTGAATGGCTTTCAAAATAAGATGCTCCTCCATTCAAATGCATTGTCAGTGTGTGCGAGAACGGGCCATGGCACCAGATGGCGGGGAATGAGTTAAAGCAAAGTCCATAGACTTGGCTGCCACATGACGTCATGTCTGAAAGCCATGCGTTGGAGGGGCTATAGCTAAAAAAGACAGTGTACACATCATAGAGCTATACGTAATATATCTAGAGGACAGGAGCGATAGCCCCGCCCCACGCTATTCACTTCAATGGAAGTTGCTCAGTGGCGTTGGAGTGTGACCTTGGCTCCATTTTGTGGCAGGTTGTTGCCACTGCTAAATGCCACCCCCCACACCCCCCTCCACGCCCGACACAGCGGGGCCTAAAGGCACCTGCATGGCCGGACGGCCCCGGCTAGCGCCCGCCACACAAAGCCATCTGTGGGTGGGGTGGGGCGGGGTGGGGGTAATTACCACAAGGTAGTCTTTTTAAAAGGACCAGATGGGGATGTGGGGATGGGGGTGGGGAGGGTGTTGGGCTGGGTAGGGAGGGAAAGGGGGGGAGTACCGCTCCAACCCTCCAACCACCCCATAATTTTACTGCACAATTCCATTCAATGATATACTTAATCCAGCCACCGGTTAGCTCTATTCACACACATGCACACGCGCAAGTGCACGCACGCACGCACCCACACCCCAAGCAGCGCTGTTGTTGCTTGCTCCTTTATGCAAATGCACAGCTCATACCCCCCCACCCCCCATACCGCCGTCGCCGTGCCTCCTCTGGTGAAGAGAAATAAGCTTTAGAGATGGAGAGAGATGGAGGGAGAGAGAGAGAGAGAGAGAGAGAGAGAGACTACAGGGGAAAGTGAGAAAGACAGCAGTGCCTCCAGGGAGTATATTGTAAGACATTATTCATTCTCAAATTGTTTCCACCACGGTGAGTACAGTAACCCCTCCCCCCCCCCCCCCCCCCGCGCACACACACACACACACACACACACACTGTCCTTGCTCTGTGAAAGAGCTTGGTTTTTATCCGGAAGAAAAGAGACAGGGGACTGAGAGGGGAGAGTGAGAGAAAATGGCATGTGTGTGTGTGGGGGGGGGGTGTGGGGGTAGACTTGTTTTACACAAGGTCAAGTGTCAGGGTTCAAAGTGCCACCGGCTGAGCGCAACATGACCACCTGTTATTTTTGGGGGTCCGTGGGAGGATGGGGGGCATATCTTTATTCCTTTCTCTAATATCACCCACCACCCCCCCCCCCCCCCCCCCCCGCACGCACGCACGCACGCACGCACGCACACACGCACACACACACGCACGCACGCACGCACGCACGCACGCACGCACGCACGCACACACGCACACACGCACACACACACACACACACACAGTGTGTCCTGCCAGCCAGTATAGTGTCCCCAGAGAATACATAATTGGATCCTCCCTCTCTCTTTATATGCGTGTGTTGCATTTTTATTCATTGCAGTCTCGCTACACACTGCCTGCACACTCTGCAAGATTTATAACCACAATCAATCCTATAGGTTGAACCCTAAACTAGCGGGGGGGAAATGTAGATCTACAAGCTCACAAGGTGTTGCATTTATTTTTGTGAAGCGCTATGATTTAAATCGGGTACAAATCAAACCAAATGGGTTGATTTGGTTCAATTTGTACGCCCTCAGAGTTACAGCCCTTTAAGGAACCATATAGTCAGTTGTTTTAGCCTCCCTTTTTGGCGGTCATTAGCCAAACATCTTTCAAAAGATTGTCTATAAAATGTGTGGAAAATAAAAGGAATTAGAGTATACCGAAGTCCCGACGTCACTCGCTCATCCCAGCTGATTTGCAGAAGTACTTTTTCTATATATTAATGGCATGAGTATAGGCCTACTTCCTACAGATGTAGGTCTAAAAATCTGAACTAACCCTTTAAAAGATTGGCTATTTAAAAACATATATATATTTTTAATATTTAATATTTTTATTTTTATACAAATAAAAAGGTAGGCTTATAAAATGTTTTAGAGACAGAAATGGTGGATTCTTGTAATAAGCACCAGTGAAGTGCAAATTACAGGAATTAGAGGAAGTATTGTTTGAAAATGGCTGAAGTGGCCCTTTAATTCAACCAGCAGGTTGGGTATATACCAAACGTTATTATTATAAAAAACAAAAACGTAGTGACACATTTTGACTATTTGTGAAAATGTCTCTGCTATTTTCACTATAGTTTTGTGCAACACTCTTGTATATATAGTACGGCATCACAAACAACAACAATAAAAACATTCTAATTATGGAGATACAAGCTTTCTACCCGACAGCAATGCTATGCTCTCTGTCAGAAAGACACTGCAGATGTTACAGTATAAGGCTATCTGTATGGGAATGTGTTGTTATAATGCCAGCCATGCAGATGTTACAGTATAAGGCTATCTGTATGGGAATGTGTTGTTATAATGCCAGCCATGCAGATGTTACAGTATAAGGCTATCTGTATGGGAATGTGTTGTTATAATGCCAGCCATGCAGATGTTATAGTGTAAGGCTATCTGTATGGGAATGTGTATGTGTTGTTATAATGTGCAGCCATGTCTGCTATATGTCTGGGCTTTATTCAGCAGGCCTCCATAAAGGTAAAGCCCTATCCTTTTGCTATATAGCACCAAGGTCTGATGTCATTTCACATCCTACCTGGTTTTGCGTGTGTCCCCCCTCCCCCCATTCGGAACGCCCACAGACTTTTTTTTTCATATGGCGTCAAATAAGAACAGTGAAAACGCTATTATGTTATACCTCTGCCAGAAACAGACCCATCTCCCTGACAATATTGCAGAGACAGTTATTTTTGGACCACAATATTCTTATATGAGACGATTTTAAGATGAACCAATGTTATTCTCCATTGCAACGGTATTAATTGCTTGCCTGAGTCATTTGGTATAGGGGGTTTGTATTGTTGACCAATTTCTACTATGTTCATTGTTAATGGCGTTTGTGTTGGAGACAAAACAAACCACCACAGGACTTTCTTAGGCCATTCAATTAATACCTTTGCAACCACTATATTAATGGCAAGTATTTCCTCCGGCTTTAAGTCCAAAAATCTGAACTAACCCTTTAATGAGTAGAGGTTAACTTAACTCGTCTATCTGGGGACCCCCTGCCCCCTCTCAAGGACCATACTACTGTATGAGAAACACTGATTAGAGTAGAGGTTAACTTAACTCGTCTATCTGGGGACCCCCTGCCCCCTCTCAAGGACCATACTACTGTATGAGAAACACTGATTAGAGTGTCTGTTGCTGTAAGGCACAAAACATGGATGACATCACACCCATGACTTCAGGTTGATGAAATGATGACATCATAGCATTTCATTTCCGATGATGACATTATATCAACGATATCACATGTTGATGACGAGCAAACGTCAAGCAGACGTATATCGCATATCTGATATTTTGAATTCACAAGATGTGGAAACAAAGATATTCACAAAACAATATTCAGTAATTATGGGAAATAACATTCAGGTGTCTATTTGATGCACTGACCTTGACATGAGAATCTTTGAGAATGACTGTTCTATTCTATATACCATGAAATTCAAGCATGATTATTAGTATTTTTGGATTCTTTCACTCTGACGGATGGTATATCATGAATTAAATACTGCAGCACCGCATTCTGAGCTTGTAGATCTGCTATTCACATTGATTTTCTGTCCTTTCTTTTGTATACTTTTGAATAGTTAGTACGCTATAATAGCGGCACTATTATTAATACATTTTCCAATGAATACATTTGAAGTTTGTCCAATTGTCCAACAAGTATGTACGAGTAGTACAATAATATTGTATTGTTGATCAAACCACTGTACTCGGTCACATATAACTTGATCTATTATTATAGACTTTTGTTTGTTTGTTTGTTTGTTTGTTTGTTTATTTATTTATTTATTTATGATTTGGTCTCTTCAATTCATCCCCTGAGTTAGGAAGCATGCAGGTTAAAATCTGGGGTATAGGAGAGGAAAGTTATACATAGTGCAGCTTTATAAGAACTTTTAAAAGCAAGCACTCCTTTTAGGTATATACCAATGTGACAGAGAGAGCAACATTCACTTGTACTATTTGACCGGGAGTATAGTTTGACTCGAGGACTGGGAGTCGAGCACTTTGACCAGGCAGCAGCACACTGGCAGCCTCCAGGCCTGCTAGTGCTTTAAGTAGGCAAGGATTTACTATAGAGGCTCAGAGGCTGTATCTAATTGACTGTATAGTAAAACAAAGTCCATGGGTCTGGTTGTAGGGCCGCGGGCGGACATTTGCTTTGGACTGCGGCGCTGCAGCATCTTATAAGTTACTGACTGCTGCGGGTACTTAATATATAATGCAATAGAGCTGCTCCTCCGCGGTGCCATTTGTCATTGGAAGCGAGACACAGATTATGGCTCAGGGCAGTGCATCTGTCCTTAGTGGGGCTGCATGGGGAAATGGGCTAAAAGCCTTCCCCCTCCAAACCCCCCCACACCCCCAGCCCAGCACTGGCCAATCACACTCTGCTCCTGAGGTCACACGCACGCACGCACGCACGCACACTCTGCTCCCCCTCCCCCCACCCTGCCCCTGCCCACCACAATCAGCCATTCTGCCCCTCGCAGAAGCAGAAGGCTGAGACACACACACACACACACACACACACACACGTACGCATGCGCGCACGCATGTACACACACGTGCCACCATGTCTTTCTCTAATTTTCCAATTCCTTTTCCGCTAGAGCCGGGCACTATAGTGTATATGGATATAATTATGCACGATCGCACGCACGCACACACACGCACACGCACACGCACACGCACACGCACACACACACACACACACACACACACACACACACACACACACACACACACACACACACACACACGTCACATACACACACACACATACACATACACGCACACGCACACGCACACACACACGTCACACACACACACGCACATTACACATGGACGTCGTATAATGTATAATTTCATCTATCCCGTTCATTTGAATGAGACAGCATGAAGTGGATGTGCATGTCTTGTCTGTTTCTTCTTCTTCTCTCCCTCCCTCTCCCTCCCCCCCCCCTCCCCCCCCCCCCCCCCCCCCTCTCTCTCTCTCTCTCTCTCTCTCTCTCCCAGCAGTATACTCAGGTCTCTCTATCTCCTTGCGGGTGTCTAAATGAACCATATTGACGTCCCAGCGGGAGCAGTTCCCCTCTTGTTTTGCCAAATCCTCCCTGGCATTTATCAATCAACCGCTCCTCATGAGGGGGAGGGAGGGGGAGCACATCTAATTCCAGCCTCGTGTAGCCACCAGATTCACCTAGGGGAGAGATGGGGGGGGAGAAGGGGAGGGGGTGGTATTCAATTTGTCCTCTGCCTCACCAACCACCCCCCACCCCCCCCAAGCAACTCCCACCCCTCCGCCAACACCACTACACACACACACACACACACACACACACACACACACACACACACACACACACACACACACACACACACACACACACACACACACACACACACACACACACACACACACACTGGTGGAAAAGTAGGCCTACTCACATTTTTTTAACTTTAAGTGAAAGTATCAATACTGCAATGTAGAAAGACTCCTTTACAAGTAAATGTCCAGAATTCAAAATTCAAAAAGAGTACAATTAAGGTATTGGTATCAAAATGTACCAAATGTAGAGAGAAGCTTACTAATAATGCAGATTGTCCCATTTCACAAGTTTTAAAATGTATATGCACGCACGCACGCACGCACGCACGCACGCACGCACGCACGCACGCACGCACGCGCACGCACGCACGCACGCACGCACGCACGCACGCACGCACGCACGCACACACACACACACACACACACACACACACACACACACACACACACACACACACACACACACACACACACACACACACACACACACACACACACACACACTTGTTATTTATTAACGCTGTATACTGTATAGAACTAAAACCAATCATAACTATAACACACATGTGACACACACACACACGCACACGCACGCACACACATGCAAGCAACACGCGCGCGCCGCAAATGAAAAGGGGCGGGGCGGCCGAGGCATTGTCAGCCTTCAAATTGCTGACATAAGTTACAAGCAAAATTTTAATTAGCTGGGAGGAGAGCAGTGATAATTCAGAGGAGAGGAGGAAGAGAGAGGCCCCTCCCCTCTCCTTTGTCAGGGGTCTTGTCCACATTGTGTGTCCCCTCATTCAGCGGGCATCTGGATGCTATGGGGGGGGGGGGGGCGCACACACACACACACACACACACCGGTCCCACTGAGGGGAGTGAAGTGAGAGAGAGTGAGGATAGAGTACATAATGACAGGTAGGGACCCCTCCTCACATTAGACTCCTCCTGTCTGCATGATATTCATACTAAAGGAGCCATGTGGCTCACACTCCTGACCTGTTACAGCCCTATTATCTATTATGTGGCATTGTGTGTGTGTGTGTGTGTGTGTGTGTGTGTGTGTGTGTGTGTGTGTGTGTGTGTGTGTGTGTGTGTGTGTACGTGCGTCCGTGAGAATATATATATATATATATATATATATATATATATATATATATATATATATATATATATATATCCGTGTTGCTGTCAGGCGTAAACCTCTTATCTGCATTTTTTACGCATGCAGATCCACAAGCGGTTTTTGAAATTGAATGCTGAAAAGTAACATTTAATGACATGAGGCTTCCACATTATGCTATGGCGCAACAGCAAGTATAGGCCTATCTTAGCCTATAGTGCACAACTCACATGGTAAATGTATTCAGCTCCACGCTGGCCTCGGAGAGGCCTATACAGTCAACAAAATACCTGAGGCAGATTGGACAAATATACCTTCTGAATCAGTCATTCTCAAACCTTTTCGTGCCAAGGACCCGCAAATTGATCAATTTGAAATTTTTTAACACTTGAACACTTACAAGATCTTTCAAAAATGTTAACAAAATAGCAGATTTACAAGCCCACAGCGTGGCACTAAGTGACGCTCTGTGAGCTTGTACAGCTATATTTTTGAGAACTGCCGTTCTAAACCTACGTTCTAACTCCTAATAATTTTTCAGAAAAACATGTGTTGCTATCTCTCTCTCTCTCTCTCCCTCTCTCTGTCTAAAATCTAAAATGACATGCACAAGCAAATAGCAGGATTATAATTTTGCCTTGGCTTCAACTTCTCCCGTTCGCACTAATTCAATTTGAGTCGTCAAAAAAAAAAAAGGGAAAAAAAAGAATGAAAGAAAGGAAGAAAAGAAAAGAAACAAAAATCATGCCAAAATTGAATTAGAGGAAGTGAGCGCTAGCACAAAAGGCAAGCTGACAGCCAATTAGAGCGGGTCGTTAGAGCCCCGGGGCCACAAGTCTCCATTGTGCAGCGCTGGTGAATCAACAGACAGACATTTATTGGCGCGTCGTATGGGGCTGTAAATTGACTAGTTTGTCGCGTGGCGTTTTTACGCCTTTGCTTCCCGGGAAGTGACCCTGCAGTGGCTGTGTAGCTTTTTTTCTTCCGACAACAATAACATCTCTCGAGTCTCCAGCAAACACATCATCATAAGAGATGCCAGATGTTTTTCCCGCATCATGTATAGGCTACTGAAGTACTTTACAAAACAAAAACAAAAATAGCAAGAAAAGTCCTTTAGGCCTTGTCAAAAAGACCTAAAATGCAGATCTAGATGATGCGACGTGTTGTGAGCTTGCATATCAACTATACTATTTTTCTGGCCTAGTTGAATCTCGCCGCTGACTACTCCACATTCAAATGAAATAAAATGAAACAAAACTATAGGATGGAAACCTCAAAAACTCCAAAACTGTTACTTCGCATGAGGATTCAAATTAAAAAATCATTAAAAGTAGCACATCTGCAAGCTCAAAGCGTGTGCGATCCTTCACACCGCGCTTCAAGCTCGCATATCTACCTTTTGTGTGAAGCCGTAGTGTGATCAAGTAGGGCCATAGTGTGATCAACTAAAAGTTAGAATTCAGAGATAAGATGTTTTCTGCCCCACACAGCAACGATATATCAAACCATATAGCGGGGGTTGCACAGTCCTAATTAGCTTTGGGACAGGGGGGGGGGGGGGGGCAGTATAGTGATGATGAGGAGGGTGGTGGTGTGGGGGGGGGGCATTAGAGCACTGCCCTCTGCCACTGGTCTCCACCCCATTCATGATGATGACTGCTGTCCTCCACCTCCCAATCTGTGATGTCCTCTGCACTGCGCGTGCGTGCGTCCCTGCGTGCGTGCGCGTGCGTGTGTGTGTGTGTGTGTGTGTGTGTGTGTGTGGCAATATTAAACATTACAAACCTATTATAGTGTGAGTGTGTTGTCCTCCCGCTGGTGTTTGGATGTTTTCACTGGTTGTTTTGATAGACGGGGAAATCTTTTGGGGTGTCTATTGAAACAAACACCAAAATACAGCGAGTAGGTCAGTCAGTCGGTCAGTTGGTTGGACGGTTGCTTGCTTGATCACCCCAGGCATGACCATACATGGTCGTGACATCACCAGGGATGGAGATCCCTGATGTCATCAATATTAAGCCCATATGGGAATGCCCATATATGGAGATCCCTGATGTCATATTGGCCAGAAACTCTACATCTGACCTCAAACCTCAAACCCTTAGATCTCCATACGGAGCTGACCTGTTCTGACATTCCTCCATCCTTCCTCTTCGATGTCTCCCTTTTGACTTATACCTGTCCATTTAAACTCTAGACGGTCCCGCCCCAAAGTAATTAGTGCAGTCGCGTCTGGCAGCCGGCGAAAACTAGATTTCTCAACAGGCCAGAAAATTAAGGCCCGGCCCTACCTGGGCCCTCATCAAACCCTGTACACTCAAGACACTTCCCCCGCTTCCACCCTTAGATCTCCATATATGGAGCTGACCTGTTCTGACATTTCATATGTTGATCCAACCTCATCAAACCCTGTACACTCAAGATACACTCCATATATGGCCAGTACAGAATTAATTCCATTATGTTGATCTGACCCGCCCCATGCCAAAGCAGTCTGCTGTCACCTATAGGCGGATGCATGCACCCGAGAGAAGAAGCGACCCGAGTGACCCCTAAAGGGCGAGGTCGCTTCTTTGCCTCAGGCGTCTTACTGTTCAGTAACAGGGTTGCACTTGCACCGTGCCTTCAGCCCTTTTTCGCCAGGTGGAGATAACAGAAGAGAGAACTAATATATAGACAAGTGAAATTGGAACAAGCAGACACAATTGGAAATGGAAGTGGATTCATGCCCTTTGTGGGGTTCTCTCTCCTGATTGGATGAAAGTTATCCTGACCTGAAAACGTACTTTCAGGTCAGAAAGAGCTGCAAAACTACAGCAACTACGGAAAATAGTGCAATTGGTATAAAATACATTTTACTTTAACTTTATATATATACATATATATATATATATATATATATATATATATATATATATTTTTTTAAATATATATATATGTATATATATATATATATATCACGTACAACACCTTTAAATGTGGAGTTTTGATTGTCTGGTCATTATTCGAGTTAAGTGCAGCTAGTCAGGGCGTCAATTTATCAATATGGCCCGCCCCTCCCTTCTCCGTGTCTTCTCCCAGTCAGAGGTCAATGACAGGCTTGTTAGTGTCCTCTTCTTGTTCTCAGTGTGGAAGTGTTGCCATCTGGACACACACAGACCCCCTCCCCCCTGATTTATCCACCCCGGAGCCCCCCGGGCTAACTGTGGCCATGTCCCACTCACCATGGAGCGATTAGCTGCTGAAGACTACGCTTTAAAGATGAGACACGCCAGGATTTATAACGCTTTATACTTATATCTGTCATGTGTGCAGAGTTGCCACCCGCTCACACTTAAAGGCCTGATTTAGAATTGTACGAAACAAATGTCATTTTCCAGAGAAAATGAGTACAACGGGGGCCTTCAATGTTTTTTTTTCCAGTCCAAGGAACTCATAACAGAGAGAGAGATTTGAAGCAGATAGCAGCTACACTACATATAAAACGTATAAAATCCCCCCTAAAAAAACAAGGACCTCTTGGGGTCCCCCAACGCCACTTTGAGAACCACTGTATATTATTATTAATAGTATTACTTTCCTAAGTAACTGTGCCTTATTAGGGGGTGTGTCCACACAGTATCTTCAATGCAAATTCCGTTTGTGTCTGTCAGGAATGAGTTACGGAGTAGGACCCAAAAGCAGGCAACCAGATGCAGAGTAGATATCTTCAAGATGTTTATTTAAATGGCAAAGGCAAAAGGCAAAGGCAAAACATAGGCAACATCAGACACAAAGCTCACTCGACAAAGGTCTACAAACCAACAAGGGCACACTGCAAATAAAGGGCTTAAATAGACAGGGGTAACAGGACACAGGTGAACTCAAAACACAATCAAACACAGGATAGGCTAACAGACAAACAGAACACAGGTGACTAGGATACAATAATCAGGTAGGTAAGACAGAACAGGAAACACCAACAAGAGGAGGCAGGAAAGCACAGAACAATACTACAAAACAAGGCACAACCAATAAAACAGTAACAGTAAACCAAACACCACAAGGCCAAATACAGAACATACAGAAGTTCAAAACCTACTGACAAACGCTTTCTTTAACATGATTCAAGGAATAACATTCAGGTATTACAGAACATGAACTAAACACAAAATGGTCATGTCATAATAAGAGTTCAGGGTTTGGAGCCATGAGTCACGGCTCAAATACAAAGGCGTGACAGTGTCCGAGCATAGGCATGGCTGAGGTATGCAACGCCCCGCCTGCCTGTGATTGGTCTACTGACACTGCCCGTCTTGACTGTCCTCCGAGATGCAGGTTACTCCATGGTGATTGAGAAATAAATAATAGGCTACAAGAGAATGACAGCTTGACACGAGCCTTGTAACTAACTTGTACGTTTTATTTTTGTAGAAGAGGCAAACTTATTGTTTATTATTGATACTGTTGATTATCGTGTATTAATCTAATCATAGTAAACTAATACTATTACACTAAAAAGGATAAAGATGAAGGCAAAACATACCTTTTTATAGTACAATAATGTTTCAAGTTTACACATACAAACAAATTACACAACACAAACACTTTATTTTAGAACACACCCAAATCAAATCATATTATGGCGTGCATGTTCAATCAATTATTCCATCAAAGTAAACGGCATAAACAATATTAGTTTGCCTCTTCTACAAAAATAAAACGTACAAGTTAGCGTTCAGTTGTATCATACCATCCTACTATACATACTATCCCACCACCCTCGCATCAGACTGTCCAGGCATCATATCCACCTCGGAAGACAGTGTCAGTAGGCCAATCACAGGCAGGCGGGGCGTTACCATGCCTATATGCTCGGACACAAACGGAATTCACGCATCTTCAATACATCATTTGAAATTGGGATTAAGAGGTTACTTCATCATGCATATACTTTTCTCTTCCTGTCAATGTAGTCGAGTCAAAAATAGCCTACAATATTTGTCTTTGAAATGTAGTGGCGTCTAAAGTCATCTAAAAACACTTAACACTCAAACAAATACAGATACTCTCCGGTACAGTATAGTCAAGCAAACAGTACTTTGCCACTGGATGTGACATTGTCGAGTCAATTGAAACAATTGTGATTTGTTTGTCCCGGTGGTTGGCAACAGATGATGAGTCAGCAGATCATTCGAGGTGACAAATGTTATCTGGGAGGCCGCATGTCACTGCTAAAGGCTACGCAGCCCCGGATGGACATAAACATTACCCGCTCAAATGCACCGTAAACTGCCTCCGCTTATCTTAACCATGCAGTTAGACCTGAGGGCGATTCTGCAAATGCCTTCTACATGTAGTTCTCAAACTACAATGTAGATGCCCCCAAATAATATGTATTTGGCTCTGCGAACCCCCCACCTGTAAATGTTTTGTGCCAGGGGCCCCCAGAAGAGAAGGTTTAAAAATATATATATATATTGTTTTTATGTTTAGATGTTTTTCTCTTTTTTAAATTAAAAATAAATAAAAATAAAAATCTACAATATCAGATGGGTTACCACGTCTATCGTAAAAAAAGAGAAAAGAATCACGGCACTCCATCTTTAAAGCAGATAAGCTCCAAACAAAGTGCTATAGGCCAATAAGGCCATATGAGGCCAACATGTGCCAGTGCATTTCAATGCAATCTAATGCACAGAGAACATAAGGATAACAAGTTGGTCACACAGAGAGAAATAAATTACACAATAATGGTCAGCATCTCAGCCCGCTACTGTGGACGTGTGCAATGCGATGCGTTGATATAGCTTGTAGAGTTGTGCTGAACAAATCTACAAGCTATCAACGCATCACATCACATCGCAACCCGTTGATAGCTTGTAGATCTGTTATTTTTGTACATATGAGTTTAAAATAAAATAAATATTAAATAAAAAAATAAAAAATGCGAAGACAAATGCAGAAACAACGTGTAGAGTTGTTTTTTACTAGGAATGAAAAAGGAGCACCAGAGGAAGAGGAGGCATAAGGCCCTGAACGTGAGTGAATGGGCCGACATCTGGTCTCTACACAAATACTAACTATTTGGGTGCAGGGAAAGACGAGAAATTCTGTCTTTTTTTGCCACGTCCTGTGTGCTAAAGCTGAGTCTCTACTACACTAAGTGGGTCTTAAAGGGTCCTTGAGTGGGTTCCACGGGTGTGTAACGGGTGTGTTACCAATGTTGGATCCATTTGTACACTCTCAGTGTTATCGGGGTCCTTGAAATAAAATGAAAAATGAAAACTAAATGGAACAGACAGAGCCTTAATTAGTATCATCGGTAACACCTGTGAAGGAAGTAGGGAAGCGACCCCGAAGTAGGACAAGTTAAGAGCTAACCTTAACCCAAGAATGTGACAAACACAAACAAAAGCAATTTTCGGGGGGTGAACTATATACCCCTTTAAAACCAGGACAAACCTACAGGCAGAGAGGAAAAGTAAGTGTGGGTCATGGTTTTACCTGAGGGCCAGGGGGGGGGGGGGGTTAGGTCCACATCACATGTAGGGGGACTAGTTTTCCACCAATGAATGACCCCTGCTGTACAGGGAGGAGGACCCTCGGGGGGGCCCTGGCCCCCTAAACCCAACCAGACGGCCTGCGTCTCGACACCACAGCAACGCGCTTCCAAACAATTAGGCACAAGTGGCTGCCAGCCTCTGTCTGAAAGGGCAAGCGAGGGTCTTGGGGATAAAGCAACGAGATGAGACCTTCTCACCCCAGCACCGGTGGGGGTCCCAGAAGATGTGCTGAGTGACCAGAGTGTCCCCATAGGCCAGTGGTGGAAAAAGTACTCAAATGTTTTATTTAAGTTAAAGTATCTGTAGTAAATTTCCAGAATTCAAAATGTACTTGAGTAAAAGTACAAAAGCATTGGCATCAAAATGTACTTAAAGTAGGCTACCAAAGAATGGCTCATTTGAAGTTTGCTCACATTGTGAGCTTGACACATCTAGGGACCACAATCTGCGTTCAAAGATGTTCCTAGAAGCTTTGTCTAGTTTTAGTCAAATACATATCATTTAGATTGGATTTTAGGCAACTAAATCTACAGTTGATTTTGTCGACAAAATATTTTGGCGGACCTCAAGATGGCATCGTAATGGCTGATTTTACACTTAGCTCCATGCTGAAAATAGCCAATCTACAAGCTAAAATGACAGTACCGGTAGTCATAACTGGATTACACTGTTGTAATTGTTTTGGAGTTTATGCATTATTTATTATATAGTTTTATATTGGCCTCACATGCACACATAGGCCATGGGCCAGAGCCCAGAATTTCACGAAAAGGAATAGATTCTGGTGGCAAATTCTAATGATGATTTTTATGTTCCCACATGCCCATGGTATCATTTAAGCCCTGGTAGCACTACCAACTTGGCTTAGCTTTCTACCTGTTACCACCACTTTTAGTCCCTCGGTTCTACTAATGGGGCCATTGGAGATTCCAAAGAACTGTGTACAACACAGTCAGTGGACTCGCCTATTGATTACTGGTCTCTGATCTAGTTCCATGCTTGCTTGCTAATGCTTGCTTGCTAATGCTTGCTTGCTTGCTGACTGGCTCGCTAACTGCTCTGTCTGAGTGGAGAAACAAATCTGAGCTCCAGTCAAACTGGGGCTTAAATAGGGCTGGCTTGATTGCAGGATGATTGTCTCCAGGTGGTGTCCACCTGCCAGGCAGGAGGCCCAGACACGCCCACTCCCAGAACTAGGTCAGACTGTGAGTAGCCTCGATACCCAGGCTTTCATTTCGTCTGCGCGAAAGATGAAAGCCTGGAAAAAGCCCAACCCTTCCGGGTGGGCGTCGCTCTAAATGATGTGACGTAGCGCTGCACTAGGGGGGAGAGGAGGGGCCGGGGGTGACGGACAGATCGATGAGATCCAATCAGGGTGCGCGCTTTTCTGAGGCGCGACCCTCCCATCTAGGCCAGAAATGTCTCTGCTTAGGTCAGGCTAGACTGTGAGATGCTCAACAAACATCTAACATAAATTACTATCAGTGAAATGAAAGATATTAATGATATTTACATGTGAACAGTAACTTACCTACTTTTTGTTTAATAATTGTTATATTTCAAAATCAGGGTACACTGTAATGCTAAATGCGAGTCTTTAAGTCTAAATGTAATATTGTGGGAAATATAGCCCATGTTGTGACCAAAGGAAAAAACGAAAATACTAATTTGACCTATTTTTTTGAATTATTACTCTTGTATACCTTTATTCTATATTCCCAATTGTCATTACAATGTTTTATAATTCAGTCCCCATCAATTCCAGGCATAGTTTAATGTATTAACTTGTATTATAAGTATATTATCTGAAAATGAATAAAAAAATTAGAATTTCGGTTATTTCTCATATAAAAGTGGTGGTAACAGGTAGAAAGCTACCAAGTTGGTAGTGCTACCAGGGCTTAAATGATACCATGGGCATGTGGGAACATAAAAATCATCATTAAAATTTGCCACCAGAATCTATTCCTATCAAGCCCACTGGCCCATGTACTAATGAGGCACTTTATTCAATTCATCAAATATTGGATTATTTCTTTCCTTAATTTTTATCCCACGATTTTGTAACCCATTTTCACCCAGTGTCAATTATCTAATGTAATCCTGGGCTATACACTACCTCCGACACAAAAACTCCACACAGAAAGGCCCGTTTGAAAACCCCACCTAGGGTATGGGCACTGATGACGCGGAAGAGAGAACACGCCCCCAGCGCCCACAGGATCCCCGGCAGGAATCGAACCCAGGACCATCTATAGCTGTGAGGCGACAGCGCTACAGACTGCGCAAATATCTCCGCAAATTCAATGCTTCATGGGGTCATCATGTGGTTAGGGTGTCCGCCCTGAGACTGGGAGGTTGGGGTTCAATCAATCCCAGGCTGGGCCGGGTCATACCAAAATGGGACGAATTGCGGATTGGATTGGCGGTCCCTGGGACATATACTAGCGTCATGTCCAGGGGGTGTACTTGTACATGGCTGGCGGATGCACTTGTAAATCAAGCCACCTCACGCTATACAGAAAAAGGAGATAGGCTCCTTATGCTTCTTACTACCACCCTTTAAGTCAAAAATCGGAGTACTTCTTCCCACCACTGCGAGCCAGACTGTTATTGCTACCTTTTGACTAAGTTGTGAGTCCCATCCATCATAGTCACTCAGTTGAATATATCACTAATAGCCAGAGTGAAATCCTAACGCATTACTTCCCATTAAGGTTTGTATTCACACACAGATCTAATCGCACCTCTCACTCTAAAAGGTTTTAACACCACCACCTCGCTCCACAGACGATCCGCATGTTTACGCCTTCATTAATCCACTATTTCCTCTAATGCATCACTGACAATAACACTATGCACACACGCACGTACACGCACGCACGCACATGCACAAAGGCGCGCGCGCACACACACACACAGTCACACACGCACGCACGCGCACACACACACACAGTCACACACACACACACACACGCACGCACGCGCGCGCACACACACACACACACACACACACACACACACACGACTCCCATGAGCTGGAGCGGTAAGTGGCCACTATACCACATTAAAATCCTCCGTGCTAATTTCACCGTTTGTAATTCCGGGAGTGCGCAGAGGCAACCAGACGGACCCATACAGGTCTGTATGGGTGCAGGGAGATGGGTGCATGTGTTTGGTTCAGTCCTACAGTCATTCACCCTACCCTAAACCTAACCTCACAGGAAGCCACATGGGTTAGTTTTAAAATGCCACGGGTTAGTTGTAACCTGCCACGCGTGTCGGGAGCCACGGGTGAGTTTTAACCCGCCCACGGGTTAGTTGTAACCTGCCACGCGTGTCGGGAGCCACGGGTGAGTTTTAACCCACCCATGGGTTACGGCAGGGCTCCACCGGGCGCGTTGCGTCTCCGTCGTGTGCGTCAAAAAAGGAACCGGGGCAATTTTAATGCAGTCACGCAACGCAACGTGGGCATTGATTAAAAAGGGAACATTCCCTGACGGTGACGGAGACGCGACGTTGAAGCGCCCGGTGGAGCCCCGGTGTTAGTTGTAACCTGCCACGCGTGTCGGGGGCCGACTAATGCCTGTAACAAACGTATGCACCCCCAGTGAGATTATCATTTAGCAGACACTTTTGTCCAGAGCGACTTACACTACGCAAGGTAATGATAGAATGCAGAGAGTGCCTCAAGAAACTAGGATCACAGGTAGAATCAAGGGAGGTCGGCTCATAATTCCGACTTTCCAATACTCTGACGTCCACCAAACGTTAGGTTAGTGTGAGGTGGGATTAGGGTTCGGTTTAGGGATATAATGGGGCCATGAAGTCAGACCAACTGGACATTGGAATCTGTCCATTGTGGACATTGCAATCCAGCCTAGTAGTCTAAACAACATACTTTCAAGATCATATTGTTTTACATTGAACCTATAGAATGCCATGCAGGTAAACAATGAACCTAGCATGTGTCTAAACTACTATGAAAGCAATCATCGTTAAGGTCTCTCGTGTACGCTGAGCGAGTTTGATGTGGATCGGACAATCCTCCTATAGGAGGATTTTCACATCATCCCATGCCTAATAGTGTCAACCCATCTCCAGAACAAGTAGGCCTATCAGTAAGTTGATTCACTATGCAAAGATACAAGCAATAATCTCTCTCTCTCTCTCTCTCTCTCTCTTTCTCTCTCTCTGTTCTCTCAAGATATACGATCCACTCTAACCAGAGCTGTGTCTAAAAGACAGATGACTGTTTGTCACAGTCCTGAGTGCTCTGCACAAAAACACCATCTGAAGACAAGAGGGATCTGAACACTGCATGCATGCAATCAAAATGGAATCATTTATCTCTCCAATATGTCCTATGTGAACCCTGTCCCTGTCCCTATTCCGCTGGGCGAGGAAGCCACATTTTAGCTAGCTCTCTAGGCTTGGCGTCTGAGGAACAAAATGTGTTCGAATGGGTGTCTGTGGCCAAATACATAACTTGGGCTTTAACATGAACAAGTCAACAACAACCTGCATGTTTCAAAATGTCAAGATATAAAAAAAAAAACTATTATTATCATTTAAATTATATATAAATGTTTTTTTTAATATATTTATTTCAAATGTGTACTGAATGCAAAGCAGGCAGCAGTAAATGTACGTTTGCATATTCCACTATACCCTGCTCTCTGCTTAATAGCAGTATTACATCTTTTCAGCAGCAGTTGAAAGGCGATACACTGAAAACTGTAATTAAAATGTCTAATTGGCATTTTTCATAGACGGAAGTAAATTACTAGAATCTCACCAAATAATTGATAAACAAAGCAATTATGGCGTGGCGGCTCCATTCTCACCGATAATTGCTGAGCGGGTGAGACTGGCATAGCAACACAGAATTACACACTGTCTTCTCAAAGCATGGGGGTTGCCTGCCTGTGTGTGTGTGTGCCCGTGTGTGCCCGTGTGTGTGCGTGTGTGATTATTAAAAAACGATTCCCGGAAACGGCTCAGAATGTGATGGAACCAATTTCAGTTCCTCCATGTTGGATCCCAACCCTACATGTGTTTGATTGATTGATTGAAATATGTATTAACAGTTTGCAGAATTTACAGTACATTTCAAGCACAAACTCAATACAAAGACTGTTAACTGTGAGTGGACGACCCAATTAAGCATTACACTTGTTTACAACAGGGTCCACATTGTTCAATTCATCAAAGTCATCTGTCATCACAAAATTCATCTGTCCATGCAAGGGACAGATCTCATCTTCATTGGTGGAAAGTATACAGTCAAGTACATAGTTTTATTTTACTGGAGTATTTACAATTTTCAATACTTTTACTTCTACTCCACTAGGATCCACTCGGATCCAAATATCAGACTTTTACTCCACTACGTTTTAGTTTCTTTGGTTACTAGATACTTTGTTGATTCTGATTATTATTACATTAACCACTTCATTTCGGCCTATTTGAAAATAGCCGATCTACAAGTTCACAATGTGTCGCATGATTGTATCAAAAGATTTTTAATATATTCAAAACTGAGTACCATCTACACTTTCTACTACATTTTGAAATCCAGACTTTTACTTGTAACAGAGTATTTTTATACTATTGAGAAACTGTGATTACTTTTCCCACCAATGTAAAAGGGACACATGTCATTGTGGCCACGCCTAAACAGCCTGGCGGTGACGAGCGATGGAGTCAGTAAGGTGCTTGCCCTCGGGGCTTTTCAACGCCTCAGTGACATCCTCATGGCGTTCCCTCTCTCAGCCAAATCCAAACGTCAACATTCCAAAGGCGACTTCGAACTGGACGCACAAAAAACACATGTGGGAACAGGATACCTGCATGAGGGGGGGGGGGGGGTTGGGTGGAAGAACTATTCGTTTTACTTGAACTTAAAGGGATATTTCACTTTCAAACATGTTTCGGGTCATTTTAACGTCTACGTCTGCTTGAATTGATTGTATTTTAGACATTTGATTTGATTTCACACCCCCTTCCTACATAAATATATTGCAACTTTAAACTCCATTTTAACCATGTTAGATTCATCGAAGACACCCATCTGTAAAGCACTTTGAGCTGCATTTCATGTCATGAAAGGTGCTATACAAATAAAGTTTTATTATTATTATTATTATTATTATTTATTTTTTGGGGGGAAAGAAATAATAATAATTGGCCTGGGCCGTGGCTCGGCGGTCCAGGCACCTTGGCTGGTATAATCCAGTCTGGTGGTGTGCCGCGTGTTCGACTCCCGATCCCGACGGCCTTTACTGTGTGTCACCCCCCCCCCCCCCCCATCTTTCTCCCCATTTCCCATTAGCCTACTATCTACCCCTCACAAAAACAAAACATTAAAAAATAATAATAATTGAAAACCCCATGGTCTGCTCACGTAACAGACAATGTCAGTCACCAGAACAATCGACAGGTGTTTTGAAGTTATACAATGGGTTTGTATAGGAAGGGGGCTTGTCTGATAATGAAAATGAAAATGAATATCAAATATACTGTATCAAGCAACTTCAAAACTTCTCGCAAAAGCCTGACATTAAAATGACCCCAAACATGTTTGAAAGTAAAAGTAGTATTTACCACAATATAGAAATACTCTGTTACAAACAAAAGTCCATGTGTTAAAGATCAGTTTCCTCAAAATTTGTCAAAACTGTTTTGGGGGGAAAAGAAGGCTCAACATGTCAATGCATCGTGAGCTTGTACCAAAAGCATAAAGTTGGGCTTAAGAAATTAGTATACCACGATATGTTGTAATCATATTCAAAATCTACAAAGTAACTTGTAGGCTAGCTAAGGTCGAAGTCGAAGTAGAAGTCTCAAAAGGTGGAAATACTCAATTATACCCGGGTGCTTTATACTATACGGTCCACCCTTGTCAAGAGCCCCCCCCCCACCGGCTTAGTAACGCTACTATAGCATGAAGGTGGTCTCCAGCAACACTTGGGGGACGACGACAAATAGAAGCAATTGAGCGTTACGGGCCGGGGTCTTACCTTTACACTTGTCAATTGTCCCGTGTTTTGGGAAGACCCGCACCAATCAACTTTGCGGGGGCCGGGCAGGTAGGCCACACGTCTGTGGAAATCCCAGACGTGTGTGTGCGCGTGCGTGCGGACGGACGGAGAATAGGTGTGCAGGCCTCCTGACGCCAGTGAGGGGGGTACTACACACACAGGTTATGGGTCGAGTTACGTGGCGACTTACAATGTTGTTTTGGGGAGGTAACCCAAAACTCAACTTATGTCCACAGAGAGGGGGGTCCGCGCTGCAGACAGGTTGGACCAAGCTGAGAACTGGTCTGTCTGTCTGTTTGCTCTACAGTGAACTAATTTACTGCCAATAATATATAACCAAAATAGCCCCCATGCAGCGCCACAATCTTTTCAGCCGGAAGTTGTATTTTGAAGAGCATTAAATCCCCAAGAGTAAAACCGGCTGTATAACGTGTCTAACAATCGTTATTTAATTCACCCAAAACATACATTTTGTATCCTATAGCCTCTCAGTGTGCATGCGTTGATCAGCAGCGCCGCTAGTGCAATAAACAGGATTATTATTTCAGCAAGTCAACATTCAAGTACAACTATCAGAATGTAACTGCAGGTAAAGTAATGGGTCACACACACTGCAAGTTTAATTAAGGTTTTCCACCTGTCCAAAATAATTTCTCATACAGACAGGCCTTGGATCAAGATGGTCAACAAGGCTAAACAGTCATTTTATTTATTTAATCATCCTATCCTTGATAGGATGAATGGTGTTGATATAACACCATTTAGATCAATGATATAACATGGTGACATAATAATATAGCAGCCAGTCCGTGTTATGGTATATGACGCGTGGAACACCACAAAATGTATGAACTGTCAGCCGGTCTGTGGTAATAGAAAGCTTGGGAATCTTTTTGTTTAAATGTAGGAAACGGAAAAAAGGAGATATTTGCTCACATAAAAATTGGTCCGCAACCCAAAGATGGGTCCCGGACTCCCGGGCCTACTGTAAAACGGTGCGGTGTAAACTTAACACTGAAGTGACACTGGACTCCGAGAGGAATGGGACACGTACATTTTGACCACCCAAATCATAAGGATACAAAGCCGTCTCACACACAATGACAGGCAGACAGCGGTGTGTGTGTGTGTGTGTGTGTGTGTGTGTGTGTGTGTGTGTGTGTGTGTGTGTGTGTGTGCAGAGAGGCCCTGCGGTCCCCTGGCGCCGTAAGACAAACACTGACCTCACCCATCATCAACCTCTGTCCATCCAAACCTCTCCTCCTACTCCCCTGTCTCCTCACTGCCTTCATACATTAGCTGTGCTAAGCTTCCACCTTCCCACACACGCACACACGCACACAGTCACGCACACACACACTTATTTCTCTAAATACCATACTGGTGAGGACATCGTGTTGATATGAATAATAAAATGTCAAATGTATACTGCTTTAAATGGTCAATATTCAAATACACAGTACACAGCGCACAGTACACAGCGGCTGCTATGCTAATGCACCTTTATAATAATTGCTTATCTCAGGTACTAGGCTATGTGTAAATATGTTTTTTGTCCCCAAAGAAAGTTTTAGTTGTAGGCTACAGTCTCATAGGATATGGTCCAATTTACTGTATTTCCAGTTGTGGAAAGTAACCAAGTACATTTACTTAAGTACTGTACTTAAATACAATTTTGTGGTAGGCCTATTTGTACTTTACTAGAGTATTTCCAGTTTGCGAT
>NC_139710.1:24267622-24275122 GCF_964188405.1 Protomyctophum parallelum | reverse complement strand
GTTTAAAGGTCATTATTGTGTCATTGCTATAGAGTGTTTGTTCAGTAACAGTCTCCCTGTCTCTCCAGCTCTTTGATAAACAGAAAATAAATGTTCAGGTGACAATATGCCAGCCAATCAGGAGAGAGCACCCAGCAGGTTAATTTTGTATAGTGTTCCAGTTCCAATTGTGTCTGCTTGTTTATTTGTGTCATCATTTCCAACTTCCCGTGTTTAATCTGTACCCTGACTGCTGATTGGATACAATTGGTAATCTGAAAATGCATTTTCTGTTTAATAAAGAGCTGGAGAGACTCCTGTTACTGAACAAACACTGTAGCAATGAGTACTATATTATAATAGAGCTATTTAACAGTCTGGAATGTTTCAAAATGGTCTGAAATGTAAACATTGGAGACATGCCATGTCGTTATAGAAATACGTCCTAATATATATTGTTTAAATCGGGCAGAAACCTCTATATATCTATGTATCTATATTTCTCAAATGTCTCAAATTAATGCCCTATACTTGGTCATACAAGAGTGTCACACAAAAGTGGAAAATAGCAGCTTAAAAAGCTAAAATGATGCAGATGCCGGAAATGTATCCCGGATATGTATTAATGTATTTGTTTTAAAGTTAATATGTGTTGTTTCTGACAACGTTATTGCTTAGCACTATACCAGAGGTAGCAGGAAAAATACTTCTCCCATCATGGATGCTAGTGCTACACAGCATCACTTCAACTCTGAGAGTGTACAAATGTAACCAAATAATTTGTGCACTCTCAGAGTCTATGGAAGCAATGAGCATGCTATAGGCACCTATATAGACTGCATGTCTACAAGCTCTCAATGCGTCACAGACACGTTGAGAGCTTGTGCTATTTCTGGTTATTACTTTAATATTAGAGCATTTAAAGTGGTCAAAACTAGCAATAGGCCTATGTTCCGAAGAATCTTCCATGAAAACCTAATGTCTGCAAATGGGATATTATGGTTAAAGCCTCAATCTGTGATTTCTTCGCCTGGTTGGTACTGTATGTAGAACAACAAGAATCAACAATATTACTAAAACATTATATTTTTACATTGCATTTAGGACATTTTCAGTTTTATTTTTCATTTCATTTAGCTTTAATCCATGTTACATGTAGTATGGTAGCTTTTATCCATGTAATGTAATGTGAAAATGTATAGCCTACTAAGCATTTTGCTGTACAGACAAGCAGCGACTGGTTACAGTTCAATTGAGAGCCGTATCCTCCAAATGCGTGCAGAAATGAAGTTTGATATCGTCAGGTGACGTGTGTTTATCTGTGCATGTTCTCATTAGCATTTCGAGGTGACAATGTTTCATGTCAAATTGTTCCTCCTTGCAAAGCCTTGTGTGCTGCAGCTCCCGTCTCTTCATTTCATGTCTGAGCGTGGAAGTGATGTTGAGCGCGGGGAAAGTTCCCCAGTGGGTTGAGGTCATGGCTGATCCCCACGCGCTGCTGAATCATTGATATGATCAAAGTATTGGAGCATGAACACATCATGTGTTGTGGTCCGTGTTTTGACAGCTCACACATTAAAAATGGAAAGCAGGCTCAGAGGATTTTGCACACTTTCACTTGAATTGGATCACGGGGAGGATGTGTGTGTGTGTGTGTGTGTGTGTGGGGGGGGGGGGGGGGGGTCTGGGGCTGCAGTGTATTATTATGAATAAACTCATTGAAATATTATAATATCTCCACCAGCCAGGCCGGAATAGCCGGGGGTGTCTGTCTGTCTGTCCGTCTGTCCGTCTGTCCGTCCGTCCGTCCGTCCGTCCGTCCGTCTGAGCAGTTAATCTCGGACATTGCAACGATGCAACGGTTGCATGCACACAGTACGGCGTACGCCAAGGAAGAACCTCAACCCCACTTTTTCCTGTTTTGGCCTATAAATCTTGGGTTCCCTGGATCATGAGGCAACTTCCCCATAATGGCCATGCACATTTCCAGGTACAAACTTTTTTCTACAGATTCTGTCCAAAAGGCATAGAAATTGGTACACTTCCTTTCTGGAATCGAGAAAGAAAGATGCAGCCTGGAATCAAGGCTCTACCTGTAACATATGCTCCATATCCCATTCCTATCGGCCTCCAAATAGAGACAAAGGTGTTTTCATCCATAGAGGGCGCCACAAATGCTACAAATAATAATAATAATAATAAACTTTATTTATATAGCACCTTTCATACATAAATGCAACTCAAAGTGCTCCACAGGGCAGAACACAAAAATTAGTAAAGTAGTTAAAATGATAGAACAATGGCAAAGAACAAAATAAAAGTATAAAAACATAGAAGAAAATAAAACACAACATGCCGCAAATCAGATATTAAAACTCAACTAAAAGCAAGAGTGAAGAAGTGAGTCTTGAGTTGAGATTTTAAAATGTCTACAGAGGGTGCGTGTCTGAGCTAGTTTATTCCAGGTGTCCAAATGTCACAATAGATAGATATACACCCACCACCACCACATATTTCGAACAAATGCTCTCCTGAGACAATGTGACAATGAAATGACACACAGTCTTTTGATAATAGTACCACTTGCCTACATGTAATTGCCTTCACAAATGTCAATGTTTCTTACAAAAATCGCTATATTCTTTTTGGAAATAACTCTTCCTACTTCTGGGCCTCTTCCGACTTCCTTCACAGGTGTTACCAATGATTTGATAACTATCATTGGTAACACCCGTGAAGGAAGTTGAAGAGGCCTGGAATTAGGAAGAGTTATTTCCAAAATGGCGTATGCATAGAGCCTATATGTAACGCTATATTTTAACAGCGATACGACACGTTACATAGGTAGGTATCACGATACATTACGTGGTTGACGATACGATACATGAACGATATTGGTTCATTATGGCGATCCGATTCAATGATTTGAAATTGATACAGTAACTATTTAAAATACATTGACATTATTTTAAACTAAAGGGCAGTCCATACTGTCTCCGACCATCAAACTTTTCGTCTGAAAGATCAGACGTAAAGTAAAGTTTGGAGAGTCACAACATCTGGGAGTGCAGCTTTCAGAACAGAATTTGCGAGTGACGTCATGTTGTATTGTACCGGAGCTTTCCGACGAAAAAGGTTTGATGGTCGGAGACAGTATGGACTGCCCTTAAGTAATTAAATCCCTCTTTTTCTTTTTTCTTTCTTTTTTCAAAGAAATGCTAAATAGGCCTACCATGCACGCACAAAAATGTAGTATATATATTTTTTGTTAATGTTTTTGTTTGTGGCTTTCGCCTTTTATTACTTGCGCAAGCAGAGTGCGCAAGTAATAAATTCGCCCGGTCTTCGTTCACCGTGACAGCCAACCCGCCATTTGATGTGTATGCAAAAAAAACAGCAAATCTGTGCCTGGTTTGCTGGGACCAGATCACATAAATGACCATATGTCTTACGTCATCATTTAAAGCTAGTCATACGTATACTATATACATAATCAGTAAAATAAAATAGCAAATTGTGCCTGATCTGCTGGGACCAGAGTAAGTGGTGTGTATATGTATGACTAGCTCTCAATGATGACGTAAGAAATATGGTCATTTAGAGCTAGTCATACGTATACTATATAATCAGTAAAATAAAATGGCAAATTGTGCCTGATTTGCTGGGACCAGATTACATAAATGACCATATTTCTTACGTCATCATTGAGAGCTAGTCATACATATATACACACCATGTAAATCTGCTGTTTTATTTGCATACGCAAGTGGCGGGTTGGCTGGCACGGTTTTTGGCGCAAAGTAACCACAGTATACCGCTAATCAACTTATAACTACATACTCTATATAGTATATGTATAACTGCTCTCAATGATGACGTAAGTAATACAACATTATGTTTCTGGGGTGTATAAAAGTAACGATAGTGTCAAAAAGCTAACCATAAAGCTTAACGTTGGTGTAGTGTGCAAAAACTAAGTATATATAAGTATATTTGCAAAAACTAAGTTAAAGTTTTATTCTAGAGAGAGAAGATAATTATATATACTTTCAGAGGGGACCACTGACCTAAAGAACTGGCCTAAGAACCACTGAGCAGGTCAGACCATAGAGCGTGGAGTTATAGGACAAAGTTCTATTCTAGAAAGAGAAGATATATACTTTCAGACACTGACAGGAATCTATATACTTTCAGAGGGGACCATTGACCTAAAGAACTGGCCTAAGAACCACTGAGCAGGTCAGACCATAGAGCGTGGAGTTATAACAATTGACAATTTACAATAAATAATAAAATAATTATACTGTATAACATATTTTAATTCAGTTTATATATTTTTTTTTTCATCACATATCAATGATTTATTTTTCTTTGAAAAACTAAAAAGGGATCTAGAATATTTCTAAATTGATAAAAGTGTATTTCTTATATAGATAGAAACTTGAACCATACTTAATAATACTAGGTGTTTACATGCATAAAGTAGATAGGTAGCAAATAGTTACACCTAATAATTAGACATTTCAAACGTTCCTTCACAGAGATACTGAGATTCCACAGTTTACAGCGGTCGAAAATACTTGCGCGCTCTGCTTGCGCACTAGTTGGCCATTTATGGCCTACTAGTGTGCAACAAGCAAGTATGCACTCGACAGAGTGCAGTTCTAGTTTTATATTTTTTATGGAGACAGTAGGCTGACAGGAAATGGGGAGAGAGATGGGGGGGTGACATACAGTGAAGGCCATCGGGATCTGGAGTAGAACCTGCGGCACACTGCCAGACTGGATTACCAGCCAAGGTGCCTGGACCACTGAGCCATGGCTCAGGCCATTGATACAATCGATATTATTTGCATAGCAAAACGATTCAATTCCGATTATTTGCATTGCAAAACGATACATTGTTGATAATGTTGCTGTTTTCATTTCGATATACTTTATATAAATTTTTCGATGCAGTTACTATCGTTACACCCCTCTAATAGAGCCTATTTACGCAACACATGACTAACTTGGAATTGCATGTTCAGGGGCCTCCAAAAAACACTTCTGGAACTATGCCATGGCAATGAAATCTTGAATCTTGAAACTAATAATTTCTTGAAACTAATAATTTATTATTTTGAGATCGGCATTGTGTTTGTATAATTTGTAATAGCCAAAGTATAAAATAAAGAGGTTAAACCAAACCACATAGAGTCCATAATCTGGGCATGTCATCATATAAAGGCCAACATTTAGTGAAAATAGCAGATCTAAAAAGCATCACATTAAATTTGAGCAGGAGCTAATTTGCAGAGGGCATACAGGAAAGGACCAGTAACAGAGCCCTGGGGGGACCCCGGACAACAGAGTATATATAGGTTGGTTAAATAATAATGAGCACACAGCCCTGTGGGGCTCACTTCACTCACACAACGTTGTGTTTGCTCTTTGAAACTCAGAGTACACACACTGAATTAAAATGTTTGTTTGTAGCACAAATTAAGGTCATGCATGTGGGATTTTTTATATATATAGGCCTACAATATACAGTGCTTTAGCCTCTTTTTTCTTCTGCTTTTTTATAAGACGTTGTGTAGTATTCACATCTTGTGTGACCATTCATTACACAACAGTTCTTTTTTTTTTACATTTCCATGCATGTGCAAGTACATTCAGAAACAGAAAAACATACTGCAGAGAGAGAGAGAGACAGAGACAGAGAGAGAGAGAGACAGAGACAGAGAGAGAGAGAGACAGAGACAGAGAGAGAGAGAGAGAGAGAGAGAGAGAGAGAGAGAGAGAGAGAGAGAGAGAGAGAGAGAGAGTGTGTGTAGTGTGTACAGCAGAGAACTAGCGATGACTCAGCAGAATAAGTCATGGAGTCTGGCAGGAGAAGTGACAGCTGTGGATGCAACTTCCTTCTCTGCTGTCCTTTCAGATGCTATAAAACCGTGCGTGTGTTCGTGCGTGTGCGTGCGTGTGTGTGACACACACACACACACGCACGTACGCACGTAGACACATTGCCGTTCCAATCATCTGCCATTGTACAAAAGATACCGGTGGTGTGGGGCCACCGAAAGTTGGCCCCAAAATAATTGGCAAAACAAAAAAGATTTCAGTGATAAAATATAACTTTAATCTTGATGCCAATAAATAAGAATTTAAAGTATACTATATGTTATAGTGCCATCGATCCGAGGTGGAACACAATGGATTGGTTGACTGACTTTTCTGAAAGTGCACGCAGCCCACCCATCTGACCACTTAACAGTGGAAGACCCAACCAGAAAAGGTTGAGAAGCACTGATATGCATCTTTGTTCCACGGTTTGTCATCTGTAAACTTTCTCTTTTTGTCTTTTTGGTATAGTGAAAAACCACACAATCCTTTCGGGCGGGCAGTGGATCAGGAAGGGAGCGGCCATCTTGGAATCGGAATGTGCAGTCGGCCCTTGAGCAAGAACCAAGAATCACTTCCCCATGTACTTACATACATAAATAATATGAAACTTGCGGTGGAACACCAAGGTAACAAAAAAAAGACCAAAGCTAAAATGCAGCATAAACAGACATTTAATAAAGAGCCCCTATGTAGGCCTATATGTGTGATGACGTGTAATTCATATAAGAAGTTACCAGCACAAAAACATTAAAAAACGTTACCAGCACAGTTTGAGTAAGGTGCTGTTATGCATTTCAAAAGTGCAAGACAGAAGAAGAATCAAGATGTTTTTATTCGTGACTGGTTCAGTTCTTTACCTGGCATTATATTGTTTATAATGTACAGTTTTGTTTTATGTGGGGTTTGTTTTAGGTTACTTATGCTAGGTTCACTGAGGCATACACTGTCTCTCTCTGCATTTGATGCATGTGATCATTACATTGCCTTACTTTACCGTCACTCTGGATAAAAAGCATCTGCTAAACGCCTAAATTGTACATTGTAATATTATATTAAAGCAAGAGAAAACAGTGAGAACTAATTCTTGTCTTAGACAGGTAGTCAATCAGTAGCAATGCCAAAATAAATTGCGGGCAATGTGCATTTTTTAATGTGTATATAGTAATGTGCATATTTAATAGATATAAACAGTAGCAGTGCCACAGTGTGTGTGTGTGTGTGTGTGTGTGTGTGTGTGTGTGTGTGTGTGTGTGTGTGTGTGTGTGTGTGTGTGTGTGTGTGTGTGTGTGTGTGTGTGTGTGTGTGTGCGTGTGCTTGTGTGTGTTTGTGTGCGTGTGTGTCTGTGTGTGTCAGTCAATTTCTGTGCGTGACACACATTGTTTGACAATGTATTATTGTGTTAATCCTTTATACATTGTTGATGTGAATTGAATACATATAGGACAGACCACAATGGAAACAAGTCCCCATGCAGGACACTGTTTGGTGTTTACATTTTCTGTTAGACAAAATGTTCTGTTGAAATGTCAAAATGTGTAAATATGTAGATTTTTGTATTGTGCTTTGTCGAAAGACGGTGTCACGTGACAAATATAATATCCAGAAAACCCCACTTATATTAGGCCTGCCTAA
>NC_139710.1:24085122-24262622 GCF_964188405.1 Protomyctophum parallelum | reverse complement strand
TGGCTGCAGTCTTATCAGAAAGTCTTTCTGTGTGGCATGCCTCAGTCGGTGCGATATTATTTTTAACAATGTTATCATCAAATAGCTGTTTTGGACTCTAATGTCACACCCATCAATTCATAATAATATATATGATATGATTTTTTTAAAACAACTAAAGCGCAGACATTATATATAAACACACACACACACACACACACACACACACACACACACACACACACACACACACACACACACACACACACACAGGCAAGCTGTGCATTAAATTGTAGTTAGATGTATAGGCCTCTAAATGGCCGTGACTTTCACCACAACAGTATCGGACAATGGGCTGTTGTTAATCTATATGTGAATCTATATTGTGTATAAGCCGTCCTGGCGATGTGCTCAGTGACGGATTAACCTATAAACCGACCATAACAAACACCGTTAATAAAGCGCGTTATTACAGGGGACTGCCTCTGCACCGCCATCATTATAATTGCATATACTTGCTTATTGTTTTCGACTGATTGCTGAACATGCGTATAGGCCTATCTAGGCTCTCAAACAGCCGGTGTAATTAGATAACAATAATAATAATAACAATAATAATAATAATAATATCATGATGGTGATGATGCTGATGATGCTGATGCTGATGATGATTTAGGACTTAACATTTGACTGGTATAAATAATTATCCCAATAAATACCCAGATAGCCTAATACATATTCCATTAACAGTGGTGTTATTCCTATATCCGACTATTAGGCCATTGTCGTTCTAAAATGAGGTCTTATTATTAGCCGGGCCTATTATTATTATAATACCATCATTATCATCATGCTTGTCACCTGCTCATGTGGTTGTAACATGTTGGCTCAGCTTGTATAGCGCAGCTGCATGGCTGTGGCTCGTCGGTCGGTCGGAGTGCATATAGCCTATAATATGAATGAATTGAAGCCAGAGCGACATCCATGTCGTCTTCCTGGCTTCGGCTCATTCATGCTATATAGCTATACAGCCGGCCCGGCGGTGTGAGGAAGTCTAGTAGAAAGTGTGTCAGTTCGCTTCGCCTCCAGCGACAAAATAAAACACTTCATCCCAGGTGGCCGCGTGCCTGAGATATCCTATAGTCCTGCCCGACACCTAATCCTCCTGGTCCCGACTCCCAGCATCGTGTCCCCTTGTCCCGAGACCCAAAAGACTTAACTCAAATACGTGAGGATTGTTATTACACTAAAATACCTATTTCTTTTAAAGCACATATATGGTATATAGAGTACAGATTTGTGAGCTTATATAATTTTTTTATATGGCCATTTTATTTTTGTTTTTATAATTATTGTTGTATTATTTGTTAGCTTTTTTTACCTTGTTTTTCCCTGGAAATTGTTCCAGAAAAAAAAGATCCTTGCATATAAAAGCTATAATTATTCCTATAGTATATTAAGTCGCGACCCACTCATAAACAGCGTTGCGACCCGAAACGGGGTCGCGACCGTATGTTTGGGGAAACACTGTCCCTTTTCCCGGACACAACATCATCGAGATATTAACGTGACCCACCCTTGACCCCCCCCCCCCCCCCCCACCCACATCCTTGTTATGTCCCCCTGATGCAGGCTATACGGGATAAAATGTGCAAAATGCAACATCGGCTTCAGCAAGAACGACTTCGTGATGCGGGCCAGGAACAAGGTGTACCACATCGAGTGCTTCCGCTGCGTGGCGTGCAGCCGGCAGCTCATCCCCGGGGACGAGTTCGCGCTGCGGGAGGACGGCCTGTTCTGCCGGGCGGACCACGACGTGGTGGAGCGGGCCTCCATGCAGGGGGCCGGCGGCGACGCGCTCAGCCCGCTGCACCCGGCGAGGCCGCTGCAGATGGCAGGTAAGGTCACCAGCTATGTAGCATCGTGCATGTATCTAGGTTGATGATGAATGGATGGATGGATGGATGGCTATATACAAACGACTTTGAATGAATGTGCTATGGCATGCAATGCATCGTCCGCTCTGGACCGCTGCATGACACTTCTTCTCAGTGTTGTCTTAACTCCGAGATGTGTGCCGAAATTAACTGGACCCATTTGTTTTGTTTTTTTGCACACATCTCGGAGTTATAATAAAGCAGATAAATTAACACTGGATTTTACTACTATGGTGCTGCATGGTCAACTTTGTCAAGTGTGCGCGCGTGCGTGGCAGGCACGTGCGGGGGATGGGGGGAGGGTGTTGATGGTGGGGGGGGGGGGGGGGGGGACCTGCCTCTTTGCCTCAAAGTGCCCTTTGCCCTTTGTTGTTTTGTTTTTTTATGGCCTATGCCCAACGTCCTTCATTATTTTAATGTTTACATGGTAATGAGAACGTATTGCTTATGTTTACTGACCAATGACATGGGCCATGGCACAGGGACCCCCATAAAGTCCAGCCCAAATGGGGTTCGTGCGTGTGTGTGTGTGTGTGTGTGTGCGTGTGTGTGTGTGTGTGTGTGTGTGTGCGTGCGTGCGTGCGTGTGTGTGTGCGTGTGTGTGTGTGTGTTGTTGGTCTCGTTTGTCTTTGTCCCTTGCACTAAGGGGACGATGGTGGCTTTAAACAAAAAGAAAAAATCATGTTTTGATGACTTGTTTGGAAGTTTAAAAAAAGACAATATTGTGACAGTGACGATGGCAATGATGACAAAGGCATGGTGATCAGCATATTAGCGCATATAGCGGTATTTGATTAAAACATGCTTTATTTTTGTGAGCCAGGCTAGTCAATTTGTTGTATTTAATTTCTTTCTTTCATTTTTGCAAATAGACAAATGATTATGCTGTTTTATTGCGATTAGCTAAATTTAAATTTATTTCATTTTAGACTATATAGGCCTATTATAATTTCGTATAGACCTATATTGTCCAGAATTGTGTCACGATAATATGCAGCGTTATTGTTGTTGAATCCCAAGTGTTAATACACAAACCAATAAAGGGTTCATTTGGTTTTGGAGTTCACGTCATTTGTGTAGGCTACTGTCAGTGTTAAAGCAACAGACTATTTTAATCTATAGGCTACACACAGGCCGATACATAAATCAAAAACTATCACGACTAACCCGTATTGCCATATAGGCTAGGCTACAACAGCAGAAAGATATATGGATGACAGAATGTTTTTCGTCATGCGGAGCTTATTATTTAAAGACGGTGTCACTCTTTGAGCTGGAAAACACGTCAGATGTTACCGCTTATTTCGCGACAGCAAATTGAGCAATCATTTATTTCGGCCATCGTGAGTCGTGTCAATTGCGCACAATAATCCAGTTTTTATTCTATCTAGGCCTCTATTTAGGCCTATACTACTTGTGTTTCTTTGGTTGTTGCTTGAAGGCTTCCTTGTTTTGTTTGCTTTTAAAGTGTGTTTTGACGTAGACTATACAGATAATGAATAAAGGGCTGTGGTCTTGTTGAATAGACAAGTGAGAGATGTGTTACAAGTTACAGGTTTGGGGGCCTAAATGTGAGAGTTTACGGCCTCCAGCGCTCAGCTTATGTCTCTATTGTCGGGGATAAAAGAGACCAATAGGCCTACATTGGCGTTAACAAGAAAGCCGGTGGTTTCTCGTGGAGATTATCCCTGTTGTATTTGGCCTACACGAAGAAGAAAAGTCCCGCACTGTCTCAAATGCAAATGTGCTGTATATAGCCGCGCGCCGTTTCTGTGCGGATCCCGGCCGAGATCCATTTATGCACGATAAAAAGTCAGGGCAATTTCTTGCTATTACATTTGCATTGTTTCAATGGGAATCACGACGCCACACGTGTCCGGACAGGTTATCTCGTTTTGGACTATAGGCCTATACATATTATTCGTATTGTGGTGGTTGAAGGAAGAAGGTGCTGGCGTGCTGTTTACATTTCTGACAAATATAAAAGCATTCAATCGATCAATCAAAAAAGAAAAAGAAAAAAAAAAGAAAGAAGAAGGGGAAAAAAAAATCCAACAACTAAAACGGAGCCCCCACAACGACGCTGTCTGTCACGCTCTATATATATATATACACAGATAAAACTCTCGATAAACAATGCATGTTCTTCTCTCTCAGCAGAACCAATCTCGGCGCGGCAGCCGGCCCTGCGGCCGCACGTCCACAAGCAGCCGGAGAAGACGACGCGCGTGCGGACCGTGCTGAACGAGAAGCAGCTGCACACGCTGCGGACGTGCTACAACGCCAACCCGCGGCCCGACGCCCTGATGAAGGAGCAGCTCGTGGAGATGACCGGCCTGTCCCCGCGCGTCATCCGCGTCTGGTTCCAGAACAAGCGCTGCAAAGACAAGAAGAGGAGCATCCTTATGAAGCAGCTGCAGCAGCAGCAGCCCAACGACAAGACGGTACTGGTTGCTTTCAACACTTAATTTCTTACCAGAGTCAGAGAGTCAGGCTTTATTTGTCACTCGTCACAGGTTTGCAGGAAGTAAAAAAAAAAAAAAAAAGAAGATTCGTTTTCGTGCGAGTTTCATGTCAAGGACCCCGACGATGATTGTGTATGGCCTATTTGGCCGCGGACCCGCCCATCTGAAAATACTTTGTGCCAGGGACCCCCCCCCCCCCCCAGAAATTGCCATGCAGAATAGTCTAGAAGATTTGCACAAAAAAAAAGATTCAAACTTTTCCAAACATCAAAAATAGCAGATGTAGGCCTACTGCTGGGGGAAAAAGTACCGTTGGTTTTGTCGTTGGGCTGCTGCTGCTGCAGCTGCTTCGTGAGGATGTTCCACTTCGTGTCTTTAAAGAAAATAAATAGCAGCTTGTAGGTCTGCTATTTTGTTTAATAGCTAACTTATAAATGGACAAAATGGTTTAAATGATTGTGATGCTGCTGTATTAACTATATAGCCACTTTTAATGCGCTAGATTTGTTTAGCTTATTTTATACCTTTTATGTAACCAGATTGATTGATCGATTGATTTATTGATTGAATACTTCAGTCAGAAATGTAAATAGAATACTTTGTCAGAAATGTAAACAGCACATGGTACTATACAGTAAAACATTAAGGCTAAATGTAAATGGATAACACAAAAGGTTTCCACAGCTCCTATATGTATTCTATTATGCTATCTAAATGTGCATGCACACACCCATATAGCACTCACACACACACACACACACACACACACGTGCGCACACACACACACGCGCACACACACACGCACGCACGCACGCACACACACACACACACACACACACACACACACACACACACACACACACACACACACACACACACACACACACACACACACACACACTGAACACATGCATTTTTTATATAATAGTTTTTGTGAATGCAATCGTGATGGTTTTGTATGGTTGTGCTTCTCTCTCACTCTCGCAGAACATCCAGGGAATGACCGGCACGCCCATGGTGGCCGCCAGTCCGGAACGGCACGACGGCGGCCTTCAGGCCAACCCCGTGGAGGTGCAGAGCTACCAGCCGCCCTGGAAGGTGCTCAGCGACTTCGCACTGCAGAGCGACATAGACCAGCCTGCCTTCCAACAGCTGGTGAGACGCTATGCGGTGAGGGGGGAGAGAGAGGATGGAGGGAGGGCCTCCAGGGGACTATATGGCAGGGGGAGTGCATGGGGGAAAAAAAAGTGACCACTCAAGTCGTGATGGGGGGAGGGGGGGGGGGGGGGGGTTGACTCAGATGATTTGCTTATAATGTGCAACATTGTTTTCTCACTCATCAGTATAAAAAACAACATACAGTAGGCTATATGCCTGTCTGCACATTTCTAAAGTGACAATTTAATACCTTTTGAATTGTCCAAAGTGTAAAATATTATACGTATAGGAACGAGGCAAACATTGTGAAAAAATCCTGAAATAGCCAATCCACAAGCTCTGCGAGGCGTTGTGAGCTTACAGATTGGCTATTTGCACAATGTTTGCGTGTGGAGTCAAACTACTGCAAATGCAATGCCAAAACATCACACGGTGCCTCAAGTCTTGAGCTTGTACAAATGGCTAAACTTCCGCTATTTCGCTGTCCATTTGGTTACATCTGTGGATACATTAAGACGTTAAGTGTGCCGGATACATTAACAACACAGAGGATTTTACTGTCAAGCGTGTGTATGTGTGTATGTGTGCGTGCGTGCGTGCGTGGATTGCGTGCCATGGATTGAGACGCACTAAAAGTGAGTGGCAGCTCTCAGCTCAGATGGGTCCGTTATAAGGGGGACCTGAATGTGAGGTTAGATAGTATAGGCTATAAAGTTGTGTCCCCCCCCATGCATCTCCAATGTGACTGACACATGAGAAAGAAACGCACGTTCCACGTATAGTGAGCAGCTTGATTTTGATACACGGCGATATGTCTATACGCTATAGATTATCCTCAGAGATATACAGTGGATTAACATTCTGCCACTCACGTTTGGGGGTCGGGGGCGGGGTAGAGAGAGAGAGAGAGAGGGAGGGAGAGGGAGAGGGAGAGACGTGTGAGTGACGTTTTTTGTCCCATTTCCATAGGTCAATTTCTCGGAGGGAGGACCCGGTTCGAATTCGACGGGGAGCGAGGTGGCGTCGATGTCCTCCCAGCTTCCAGACACTCCAAACAGCATGGTGTCCAGCCCCATCGAGGCGTAAAAAAAAAGGGAGAGAAAAGACCAATGCGAACCATGCAGCTCCAAACGACTAGCTCATGTTTCTGAGCAAAAAGAAAAAAGAGAAGAGGTTTATATGATGATGATGATGATGAGGAGGAGGAGGGGGAGAAAGAAGAAAGCCCCTCTGGGAGGAAGGGTCGCAAACAACAAGATGTCAACTCTGTTTTAATTCCACCCGAAGAAGAAGAGAGTTATCCTCTCTCTGCACGAAGCCTCTTTAATAATGGGAACTAAACGCTGAACCCTCGCTGCTGGTTTGTTACACTGTGAAGACAATCATTAATGGGATGTATGTTATACTGTATACCGTCCATCACCCATCCTGGGCTGGCTGCAACTAAACACACATACGCACACACACACACACACACACACACACACACACACACACACACACACACACACACACACACACACACACACACACACACACACACACACACACACACGCAACGGGAGGAGCGGTTTTGTATTTGCCTGCGTCCTGTTATACGACCATCAAAAGGGACGGATTCATCGCTCCGTCATCCCGAAGCCTGGTGCTGTCTGTCTGTCTGTCTGTCTGTCTGTCCAAACTGCCTGGTTATTACAGTTTTTTGCCAAATACAGAAAAGAAAGGAAAAAACAACTATACAACAACATCCCATTCTTCAACGGAAAAACACGGACCTCTAAAGGATTAAAAAAAGACAAACCTTTAAACTAATGACGCTTTAAAGTCTGGAAACCCAATTATTTTGCGCCACGCAAAAAGCCAGACGTGCCACCGTGTTTGGAAGACAAAAGAAAAGAAAAAGAAAAAAGAACTCACTGACTCTGGGTGTTTGTTTTTACGATATTATTTAATAATAATAGCTTGACCTGAGATGTGACCCCCTGATTATGATATAACATTTGAGGGGGGGGGGGCGGGGGGGAGTGGTGGGAGGGGCGGCATTGCTTTTTTCCATTTTTGTTACATAAATTCCTTCAAAGGCCCATAAAGTACTAAAGCATTGCAACAACGTTACCTCTATTTTTGCCACAAGCTTCGTGGGAACATCTGTGTGTGAGTAAAAAAAAAAAAAAGAAAGAAAAAAAAATGTCCGTCCGAGAATTATTATTATTTTCTTTCCCAAAGATGTGTAAAAAAAAATAACAATTAATTTAAAAATGACCATTAGCTCTTGAGATTTTTGTTGTTGTTTGTTTCCTTTGTTCCTGTGCAACAAGATTATTTATTATTTATTGTCGAAAGACCTGATGCCACTTTTGTGTAACTTTCTTTACTGAAGTAAAAAAGAAGAGAAAAAAAAAAACAAAGATGAAGATTGTACCCGTTGTTGTCTGAATTATCTTGTCAAATCAATTTCTTCAAGCCCAAACCCTTTATATATTGATGAGATGGCTAGAGCCTATTTCACCAATAAAGACTAATCAGTCTGTGCACTGCGTCATGCTCCTAATACAGTAGTACAGCCTATAATAGGTTATTTCCAGTGTGATTTTAGCTTTGCCGTTTTTGCTGACTGGTATAGTAGGATGCGTAATTCATGCCATGACTATGACGGTGCCTCTCGCCACATTATACTGTAGCAGATCTACAAGCTTATAGGCTACAATGTGTTGCGTCCGCAGTGCATTGTGAGCTTGTAGGTATGCTATATTTGGCAAGCAACAGCGTCGTATAAGGCCTATACATCTTGATGGATGGATGGATCAATCAGCCAGCCAGCACAGGACTGATAGATGCGTTCTCCCATTCATATATAGGCCTACGCTGCAACGCCTTCTAGAACAGTGGTTCTCAACCTGAGGGTCGGGTACCCACATGATTTGGGGGGTTCGGATGATAGTGAGTGAAGTGACAAGATTGAAGTGACAATTGCATGTCTTTTAAGACCTTTTTAATACAAAGAAAGAAAGAAAGAAAGAAAGACAGACAGACGTCACAGGGGAAAGCAAACGTTGGAGGGTCTATAGCGCCGCTCAAAAAAAAGAAGATGAAGAAATGCTATTATTTATTTCACATGAATTGGCACTAATTGTTTGATCTTGCATGATTTCGTCATGACCTCATGAGTGCCAGGCTAGAGTGTGTGTGTGTGTGTGTGTGTGTGTGTGTGTGTGTGTGCGTGTGTGTGTGTGTGTGTGTGTGTGTGTGTGTGTGTGTGGGGGGGGGTGGGGACGGACGGACTGAGAAGTCTGGTGGGCATCTCTATTATATTTCTTACAAAATGTGGAAAAAGGAAAGAAGAAAAGCTTTGGAAAATGGTCTGAAATAATGTAAATAAGTAGCCTATACACAATGTGAACATGCACACTATATGTACATCATTATCAGACCTACATTATACCCTTCAACTTCTTGTTTATGTCACGCCTGCATAGCAATCCACAGGTTTTGTTGTTGTATAATTGTTGTAATATTAGGTTACTTTGATTAGGTTACTTTGATTGGTTGGTTGGTTGGTTGGTTGGTTGATTGATTGACTGATTGATTGATTGATTGACTACTATACTACCAGTTTTCAAAAAGGTACAGTTATGCACTAATGCTAAAAGGATAACACAAAAAGCCCAGAGGGCTTGTTTCCATTTCAATTCGTCAAGCCTTGAATGTCAAATCTTCTGCAAGCATGTTCAACGTATACTTTACATGACGTCAGACCATTGTCCAAAGCATAGGCCTACTTTTATTTATTATAATCTTTTACATTTTGGAAAAGAAAACGTTGAGGTACCCAGACTTTCTAGGTTACTATTATAATGCTTAGACCTATAGGCCAGGCCTATATTATAGCGATTAACATAACATAATGTATAGACCTACACTCCTACAGGTATGCTCACAAGGTTAATGAAGTTAAATTCACTGCCAGGTATTAAATAATCAATATTGTTTTTCTTTCTCCCCTCCCTTCCTTCCTGAGCTGTTTTGCTTAAGGCGAAAAGTTAAATCCGCCTATGTTGAATCTATCGCACAGGTTCTTTTTAGGTCACCCGGAACACTTTTTAGGTCACCCGGAACACCCGGAACAAACATTTTGCGATCAGCGATGCTTTCGTAATCGGCCGATAATAAAGCTTGTTTTGATTAGAATCGGACAAAAATCCGAGATAAAAAGCATTTCAAAAAAGCAAAACAACAGCAAGTCGACGGGCGCGGCCATCTTGGATCCTTGCCATGTATACTGACCGTTATAGCATTCCAGAGCTAATGCTAGCATAGGACCGCGACCAACCTTAATCAATATAAAACATAAAAAGAGTATATACTCGTCAATGGCAGTGATATCCTGAAACTTAAACCAAGTCCAAGGGTGCTGCAAAACACTTTGATCAATATTTGGAATTTCAATATCACTTCAGTTGAAGCACTGACACCCTCCTTAGTAAAGCACCCAAACGGACCTGAGATGTCGCTACTTGGTGCACTCTTTTACAGTCTACAACAGTAGAGACCACACGTCTCATCACCAAAGATAGTCGATCTACAAGCTCACAACATGTCACACGTGTGACACGTTGTGAGCTTGTACATGATCGGCTATTTTTGGTGACTGTTCCACCCCAGAACGCATTCAAGTGGTTAAACACCATGATGTTAAAACGTTTTCAATCTGTCCTAATGGAAATGGATATCCTCTAAATATGTCCTTGTGACATAATAGGCTGCATCTTAGGGGTGAAACAATTTATGTTATATGTACCATAATAAAAAGTTATTTACAGGCATGCCCTGCAGAGCCAAAGAAATGTTGGGGACCAAACTGTCCTACACAAGTTCTTTGATTGATTTAATACTTTATTAGTCAGAAATGTAAACAGCACTTGGTGCAGCAGTAAGACATTAATGCTAAAATGACAAGACTAATTTCAAAAAGTCTTGGGGACTTTGCTGTGGTTCTATGAATAAATAAAGGTAAAGAGTGTTGTGTGTCTATCAGTGGTGTAAAGTAAGTACATTTACTTAAGTACAATTTTGAGGTATTTGTACTTTATTTTCAATTTCCAATATTTTACTTCACATCTCGGAGGCATATATATATATATTGTACTTTTACTCCACTATATTTATTTGAAAACTTGAGTTACTAGTTAATTTGTAGATTTTGATAATCATTACTAAACATATAGCCTACAAGCCATACATTAACCACTTCAGCCCTATCGGCCATTTGAAAATAGCCGATCTACAAGCTCACAATGTGACGCGATGCAACACATTTTCATATATACATTTATACATTTTGAATTTGTGAAATGATATATTCAGCATAATGAGTAGCCTATACTTTATACTGTACTTTAATTTTCAGCTAAAGCTTTGCCCACAATAGCCAAGCATAGGCTTTAAGAATCTGTGGAATGTCTGGTTTTCTGCTGATGGTTCCATCAAGCCAGTTATCAGGCCGACTATCATAAAGCAATGGGTGAAACACTCCATTTGGCTTGCGGTTGTCTAGAATGCGATCGCTAATCACTTATTGACACACATACTCACGATCCACTTTATATAAGTCGGCATATATGATTAACACTCTGATCGCCTAGGTGTATTTGGAACCATTAAATCAATACGCCCAGCGATTTGCAGCTTCAGAGCTTATTTCAAGGTTGCTCCATGCACGCCATCTTGGAAGTAGCTAGATGTATAGCCAAAACACCCCCGAGGGGATCGACAACAACGGGAGGTATATGATTACTTCTAACGCGACAAGCGACAGGACCGCGAAGGCTCGTCAAAAACATAATCTTTGGTTAGAATTGGAACCATTGATTTAGATCAAGAGTTATTCACGTTTTAAGATCTTTCATCCCATCCGTTAAAATGGAGGGGGACCACTTTGGATGACGTCCCAACCGGAAATGACATTGAATGTTGCCCAATGGAGGCTCCCAGCCTGTGGAGCGGTGTGCTCGGTTATGAAATGATGGAGGCTCCCAGCCTGTGGAGCGGTGTGCTCGGTTATGACGAGGCTCCCAGCCTGTGGAGCGGTGTGCTCGGTTATGACGAGGCTCCCAGCCTGTGGAGCGGTGTGCTCGGTTATGAAATGATGGAGGCTCCCAGCCTGTGGAGCGGTGTGCTCGGTTATGAAATGATGGAGGCTCCCAGCCTGTGGAGCGGTGTGCTCGGTTATGAAATGATGGAGGCTCCCAGCCTGTGGAGCGGTGTGCTCGGTTATGAAATGATGGAGGCTCCCAGCCTGTGGAGCGGTGTGCTCGGTTATGAAATGATCGAGGCTCCCAGCCTGTGGAGCGGTGTGCTCGGTTATGAAATGATCGAGGCTCCCAGCCTGTGGAGCGGTGTGCTCGGTTATGAAATGATCGAGGCTCCCAGCCTGTGGAGCGGTGTGCTCGGTTATGAAATGATGGAGGCTCCCAGCCTGTGGAGCGGTGTGCTCGGTTATGAAATGATCGAGGCTCCCAGCCTGTGGAGCGGTGTGCTCGGTTATGAAATGATGGAGGCTCCCAGCCTGTGGAGCGGTGTGCTCGGTTATGAAATGATGGAGGCTCCCAGCCTGTGGAGCGGTGTGCTCGGTTATGAAATGATGGAGGCTCCCAGCCTGTGGAGCGGTGTGCTCGGTTATGAAATGATCGAGGCTCCCAGCCTGTGGAGCGGTGTGCTCGGTTATGAAATGATGGAGGCTCCCAGCCTGTGGAGCGGTGTGCTCGGTTATGAAATGATGGAGGCTCCCAGCCTGTGGAGCGGTGTGCTCGGTTATGAAATGATGGAGGCTCCCAGCCTGTGGAGCGGTGTGCTCGGTTATGAAATGATGGAGGCTCCCAGCCTGTGGAGCGGTGTGCTCGGTTATGAAATGATGGAGGCTCCCAGCCTGTGGAGCGGTGTGCTCGGTTATGAAATGATGGAGGCTCCCAGCCTGTGGAGCGGTGTGCTCGGTTATGAAATGATCGAGGCTCCCAGCCTGTGGAGCGGTGTGCTCGGTTATGAAATGATGGAGGCTCCCAGCCTGTGGAGCGGTGTGCTCGGTTATGAAATGATCGAGGCTCCCAGCCTGTGGAGCGGTGTGCTCGGTTATGAAATGATCGAGGCTCCCAGCCTGTGGAGCGGTGTGCTCGGTTATGAAATGATCGAGGCTCCCAGCCTGTGGAGCGGTGTGCTCGGTTATGAAATGATCGAGGCTCCCAGCCTGTGGAGCGGTGTGCTCGGTTATGAAATGATCGAGGCTCCCAGCCTGTGGAGCGGTGTGCTCGGTTATGAAATGATGGAGGCTCCCAGCCTGTGGAGCGGTGTGCTCGGTTATGAAATGATCGAGGCTCCCAGCCTGTGGAGCGGTGTGCTCGGTTATGAAATGATGGAGGCTCCCAGCCTGTGGAGCGGTGTGCTCGGTTATGAAATGATTAATGTTAATGTAATTAATCACCATCCGGGGCGAGGAGCGTAACTATTTGACTGTTTTTGTTCATTTGGGGTGTTGTTGTTTTATAGACATTAAATGATAACCCTAAACCAAATTCATTGTTCACTGCTAAATTAATTGTTATTTAATTCTTTGCAAAAACTGTTTTGATATTTTTGTATTGCAAAATGTGGTCATTTTTTATTTGAATTGTACTGTTTGACCCCAGGGAGAATAGTCACTGCTCAGGCAGTCACTAATGGGGATTTAAAATAAACAATAAACAATGGTGGAGCGGATCAGCGACTTACAAGTTCATACAGTAAATCCCTGAGAAACTCACCTGGGTCATACACACCGAATGAGTGGTGAAGAATGCACACACATGCTACTTTCTCAGGCGACCGCAGAGGTTCGGTGTGAGCTTACAGGCTGGCAGGCTTAATGGTTTTCCAACCATTTTCATATCAAGGCCCATTATTTATTCTGTATGTGAGCCACGGACCACCATTTGATGAGATTTAGCCTAAAGATATTGTCCACAATTCCATGCTGTATTGATTGAGAGATAACAGGCAAACCTTGACCAAAATGACAATTATTAATATTTTTCTAATTGTGTATACTTCTTGTAAATTAAGTAATGCAGATGTTTAACAATAATGTAACTCTTGAGAACGTAAATTGGAACCGTTAGGGTCCATATGATGTCATGTTACTCTCAAGAGTTAAAGATCTAAAAGGGTCCATTTGGTTACCAACTCTTCGATCATTTAGCTGGGGACCACATGGACCCACCTCAATGACCACTGGGAGGGAGCATCCTGACTTGCCATGGGAAGTGTACCGACCTCAACATTTGTCCCGATGATGGTGGGCGGCATCTAAGTGAAACAGGTGCTGGAGTGCGTCACGGTGTTAACTAAAGACCATTCTGGCGGTGTCCAATGGGCGCAGGCAGATATTCGCGTCAAGAGGCAAAGCATTTCCGTTTTTTTGCCGACGCTACAAGTTGAAGCCGCACACAAGCGTAATTTCCATCCACCAGCTGTTTTAAAACCCGGAAGAGACGCCTGGAATAGATGTTTTTTGACGCAACAATGTGGGTACAGGCAATCTAGATGTCATTAATGCATCCAGTCAGCTTGTTGAATCCTCCACAGATATACACAATTTTCCGTAGTGGTCGCCTCTGGAAAAACTCCCAGAAATCATTGGCTTAAACCATTATGCGAGTGTCGACATCAAACGCACATCGTAAAATGTAGTTGTAAGTTAGACCCCTTGGTGGAACGTGCCGAAAGCCAATTGGAGGGCACCTACAGTTTCAAGGGGGGGGGGGGGGGGGGGGGGGGACACCACGCATTGCAACTCATTGTGAGCTTGTAAATCAGCCATTTTCATCAAATGTTCCCCCCAGAATAGCTATCAGGGTTCAAGTGGTTAATGTGGCTTAGGCTGGCTGCGTCTGGAGGGACTGAAGGCAGATCCTCTGCGCTCCCCCCCCCCTTGTTCAATGGATGAGGAACGACGCAGGGGGAGAGCGCATGGGGGGACAAAGGCTCCTGATAAAATAGCCTTCAGGTGCTCTGTGTGTGTCTGGGCTTGGTGGCTGTGCATTCATGGCCGATGGGAGGCCTGGAGAACAAAAGCAGCACTGTACCTTGGGCAGGTTCACCGGGGGAAACAATGGCTCCTGCCTGGATGAGACAACATTCAATCGGTGGGCGGGGGGGGGGGGGGTGGATGGACGAGGAGGGGTACAACTGGATCCTCCCTGAAGCCCGGCGCCTCGCTCCCAGAAGCCCAACAACACTGGTTTGTGGGGGAGAAAAGGCCGATGGGGAGACATTGTGTGAACAATACCCTTATCAGCATGGATATAGCTTCATAGCAGCCTGAATTTAAGCTGCTAGACAGAAAGTCAACACGCCCCATGCAGGTAAATCTCTTTGGAGAAAAGGGGGGCTTGCAACAGGCTAATCTAAATAATATTATATTTTTTAATTGATTATAGAATAAACAAAAAATCAAGGGGAAACATCTTCCATGAATTCCAAAATAGCAGATGGACAAGCTCACACCAATTTCACAAATGTTTTACAATCAGGATACAGCAGATTAAGCAATTAAATTGGAAGTGATGACACCAAGAAATGAGCAGACACAATTGGAATCGGAAAACTAACATGTTTCCTCTGGCAAGTGGCAATTGGATCAAAAGTAAGGTGATAAATGGGCACTCTCTCCCATGGCTGAAATGTTTTCGCTTTATTTAAGTGCTGGAGAGACAGTTACTGAACAAACAGTCTATATGAAAATTGTGCTTCGACCTTTTAACTCAAAATCTTTTGATTTAACCAAATATATCACTTACCCCTACCTTTAAGTACAGTACTCAAGTACATGTAGTTATTGTCAACCGATGGACCATCTGTGAGGGGTGACGGCCGGTGACAGAGGAAGGGTCTGGAAGGAGTAGGAAAAGTGGATGTCACAAGAGTCTCTACAGCGTGTCGATGGGGTTGGAGGGTGGCTTGTCAGCGCAACACGTGTGAAAAAGAATGCTAAGTGCTATAGCACCCTCTGTCCCATACGGCTCCAGTGGTCGACAAAATACTCCACCACAGTTACTTGAGCCAAAGTATCTAGATCAGCGTGACTCTGTCACTTGACTTTTTCAAGTCACGGGGAGTGTCATTCCGACGCACCGCCATTCCGACGCACCGCCATTCCGATACGTGGCTTTCACATGCGGCTAGGGTTTGGGTTTTACGTTTGGTACGTGAAGTACATTTTGAAGCTATTTTGTACTTTCACTCAAGTCAAATTTAAATTCCGGGACTTTTACTTTTTCTATTTCTACGTATTGCAGTATTGATACCAGTACTTGTACTTTAAGTAAAGAAATGTGAGTCCTTTCCCACTACTGCTGCTCGGTGTCGGAGGTCAGTGTCAGTGTAAGGAGGGAAAGGACACTCTGGCACAGTGGTGGCACTAGGCCAAAAATGGATGGAGCTGCAAAGTCAGTCCTTTCATGTCAAGGATGGCCCAAATGAAAGCGTATTTGGGCACAGACAAGCTATCTGAAAAGCTCTGTGTCAGTGACCTCCATACAAGATTTGTGTGGTTATAATGTTTTACAGACAGGGGCGAAGCCGCATGGGTGGGCCTGGACCCTTTCATAATGTCTTTCTTTCTTTATTTCTCTCTTTTTCTCTTTCTTTCTTTAAAATGTGTTTTCATGTGCTTTTTATGTGATCGTCTTGGTTAATATGAATAAACAGGCTGTCGGTTATTTTTCACTCTGAGTCTGCCTGTCGGCTACTGTATAGGCTACTCTGTCGTTGTTGTTGCACAAAAGACTACACATCCCAGCAATCTGAGCTCCACTTCCACTTCGCCTCGCCCCCAGTCCAGCCATGTGAGGATGTTTACTTTTTGTTCATGTCGAGGCATTCATCTTTCCCGAACAAACTAGTGTTCCCGTAGCTTGCCTCGCCACCTCTCCACTCCAGCCTGTCGCCGAACAATCAGATAAACTAAAGATTATTTACAGTAGGCTAGAATTTAGCTTGTGACGTATGTGTGTGTGTGTGTGTGTGTGTGTGTGTGTGTGCATGTTTCTCCGTCGTGGTCTATGGGGAGGATTTCAGTGAATATTTCTGGATTTCTGGGGTTTCTAGTAGGCCTACTGTTGTGTATGTATGAATTTGCCAATCCGTGTTATTTCACCGTGTTTGGGTGAGGGAAGCGAGTGCATGTGTGTGTGCGTGCGCGTGTGTGCATGTGCATGTGCGTGTGTGTGTGTGTGTGTGTGTTTGTGTGTGTGTGGTTGTTGTTGTTGTTGTTACTGCCTGGCTGTGGGGTGGGTGAGGCGGCTGTGAATATAGGCCAATATACCCGACACTATAAATGGATATAATAGATATTCTTTTCTTCTTTGAGAACTCGGCTGGGCTGAGAATGCGGCTAGTGGGCCCATCTGCTCGTGCATAGGCCCAACTTAGGCCAGTCTCGGCTCAGCCTTAACTTCATTTCTGCCTTCGCCACTGACTACAGATCTACAATCTCATAGTGTGAGCTTGTAATTTCAAATAGCACGCATAGGGTTAAAGTCGTTAAAGAGGTTTTGACGCTATGCATTGAGTAATTTAGCTGGGGACCCGGAAACCCCTCAAGGACCCCTGGGGGACGTCGGACCCCACTTTGGCAATCCCAGGATGCCGTTGGGTTTGATGAGTTTAAAATCGGAACTGCTAAAATCAGGTGTGTTTGGAGGAACGTGCAGATATGGGAATTGCACAGGTGAATCAAATCAAGAATCATTTACATGTATATTTATACAGTACAGGTCTATCTATTTCATTATGCAGCACGTTTTCATTCACACAAAGTAATTAAAATCGGCATTTTAGGGACTTTTGATATAAAAATACACAAAAATTTGGCATCTATTGTTAGTTATGCCCATATGATGACCACGGATATCCTCTAAAAGTGTGAAAAATGTATTTCACTAGGTCTTTATATTGTACCCACAGTTAACTTTTTTTTTAAAGATATTTTTTCGGCTTACGCCTTTTATTGGTTTTTGAAGGGACAGACAGTAGGCTGACAGGAAACGGGAGAGAGATGGGGGGATGACATGCAGTAAGGGCCGTGTCGGGCTCGGGAGTCGAGCCTGCGGCACACTGCGACTGGATTACCAGTCGGGTGCCCAGACGGTTACGCCACCGCCTGGGCCCCCACAGTTAACTTTAATGATCTCTGAAGACATTGTGTTTACTTAACATTATGTCATCTTAAAAGGAACACCTTCAACCACTTTTAGCAATTTACACCACATCTCTCTGCCAGCATATTGTGATCCACAAGCTCACAATGCGTAGTGAGCTTGTACATTGGCTTATTTTTGCTGAATGTTGGCCCCGTAGGGATGCTAGGGTTCATGTTGTTAAAGGACACTAATGCTGCAAAAATTAGCTTAACAACTGAGTGAGCTTTTGGCTAAAACTCCCGCCAAACAGTAAGAGCCCTAGATAGAATTTGACTTTGAAATGCAGCACACTAGAAAGGAACTATTCAAATAACTATGAATGTCCGATTGGTACCTTAACAACAACAACATTATCACATGGCTTTCTGTGGAAGTCTGCAGAGCTTTGACATTATGTTAAAGGTGTGATTTTTCTTTTATATTATCATTAGAATCTTAGTGTTTTGCCAATTATTTTGGGGCCCACATGCAATGTCCTCACAGCCCACCAGTGGTTCCCGGGCCACAGGTTGAGAACCATACTGGTCTTAAACTAAAAATAAAATAAGAGAGCGGGTGGAACAGGTGGCGAGTCCATGGAGCTGCTGATCACTGATAATAGTCATGATGATGAGGAGTCACATTGCTCTGGTGCCTTCATTAGTATTATTACACATGGCTGTAAAAACACAGCACCGCTGTTCGGACACACACACACACACACACACACACACACACGTGCGCACACGCACAGAACTGCGTTGGGGACGATATTTGACCTTTCGATAATGATGATGTCAAGATGCACGGTATCGATCATTTCAAGAAATTTCATCTACGACACATTCCAATATTGGTGACTGAAGAAGAACAATAGATATACCATAAAATGGCAACAATGTGCTCAGGTGGCGCAGTGGTAAAGTGCCTGCCCACCACCGTGGAGGTTGTGGGTTCGAATCTGGCTTTCTCAAGCACCTATATACTGTATGAACACAATCAGCCCGTATTAACCTCGCGTCACCAGGCTTTCCACCTCGGAGGAAAGCCTGGTCTGTGTTTCTAAATTGCTGTGTGATCTGGTGTAGACCGGATGGTAAAAAAAACCTTTTTGCCGTTTCCGGCTTTTTCGCCGTCCCCCCTGTTTTTGTTTTTTTGTCTTGCCAGTTGCTACAAGTTGAAATAAAAGATGGATAAACCAAACCATCCCCTCCTGAATGGATCATGAACTGCTTTCTTAATAATAACATTTCATAATAAAATATCAATATTAGCCATCAGTGTATTGATACAATAACAAAGGAGCACCTATGATACGTCGTCCAGATATCAATGTTATTGACTCACCCCTACACGCACGCACGCACGCACGCACAAATCAGAGCCTCTATAGTCCTGGTTCCGGGGTCACTTTGTGTCATTATCACAAACTGCTGATGTGTGTTGCATTGTGGGAAGCGGTACGATAGGTACTAGAGATGAACAGTAACAAAGTACACATCGACTCCGTCGGGTAGAAACCTCCTAAACTGTTACTTTTCAGCGTTCAAATTAAAAAGCATCAAGTAGCAGATCTATAAGCTCAGAACACGTGCGCCACGTTTTAAGCTGCTATACTTTTGATGCTTTTGTGTGACGCATTAATTTACAAAAAAAAGAAAAAACGGGTACGTACATACCAGGGTTCATCGAGGGGGTTCCAAATGGAGCCTTATATGCGTCTATAATGCTTGTTATGGCGGCTCCTTGAAATTAAAAAGTTTGAGAACCACTGAGCTACACTTTGACTTGAGTACTGGGGCCAACTATCCAACACTGGGAACAGTGTGTGTGTGTGTGTGTCTGTGTGTGTGTGTGTGTGTGTGTGTGTGTGTCTGTGTGTGTGTGTGTGTATGTGTGTGCGCGTGCTTGTGTGTGCATGTGCGTGTGTGCATGTGCATTTGTGTGTGTGCCTTTGTGTGTGTGTCCACGTGCATGCTTGTGAGTGTGTGCCCATGCGCGGCAGCAGGGCAGTGGCGCGCGGCAGTGCAGCCGTCCCAGCTGACTGCGCCTGTGAAGAAATGATTAAGGTGCACCCTCTTCTTTAATGTTTAATAAGAGCTATCTCTATTGGCTATCCGCCAAGTGGGCAAAGGAAAGAATTGGGTCTTTCCACTGCTTTTAAACTGGACCATAGCTCCTCTATTTGGAGATGATGCACAGCTTATAAGCCTGAAGGGTAATACTTTAACCCAGAGAGTGTCAAAAAATGGACACCATGCATGTTCCCAGTTAGATTAACTGTCAGATCTTTGCCGCGCTCGCCGATGAGACATGTAATGATAGCTGGGTTTATTTATCCTCGTCTCAGTGAGAGGCTCCAGGCGTGCACTAACATGTGTGTGTGTGTGTGTGTGTGTGTGTGTGTGTGTGCGTGCGTGTGTGCGTGCGTGCGTGTGTGTAAAACCTTTTGCCATATACTGTAGGCTAGGTGAAGATGTTGATGTCTTGCACCCACGCACGCACACACATGACACACACACACACACAGTCACACACACATGCACCATGTGCCCTTATCACTTAACACTCCGTCCGCGAGGAGAATCGTGCTCCATATCGGTTGGCTCTCCGTCGCGATCCGATTTCAAGACGGGCATTCTGAATGAATCGGAATTATGATTGAGGCACGCCTGGCACGGGCTGTGTTACAGCGCGACGGGCCGTGCGTCGCCATTTATCCGTATAATTATCAACTTCATTATTTTCTTAAATTCCAGCCAGCTGCCAGCCTCTTATTACCTTACGGAATTTGTTAGTTAGTCAGTTGATTGGCAGTTATGGGTGCATCTTTTAATGTGAAAACACCTCTGGTAGACTCTGACCATACATACAAACAAGCCTTTAACGTCTGTCAACTTTCAATAGCGAGTGGCTGACATTAGAACTTTTAATTCTTAAGGTCCATACATCCTTGGAGTTTTCTGCGATCGGTTGATCGACCGATCGATTTTGGGTTAGGCTAAAACTTTGCCACACAATGGATGAATTTGGACTGCTATGAAACCAAGAGACAAACAATGCTCTGAATATCTAAAATGTAAGTCAAAGCTTGCCAAACGCTATAGTGATCTCATAACACACCATGATAAACAGCACAATAAGCTGAAAATAACATTTGTGTGAAGTGAGGGGCGCAGAGAGAGCAGTATTTATATCAGCCATATGACGTCTTACGTTGTCATTTTACTGCCTAAACAAACATTAAAGTCCATAGACTTGACCTATAGGAGTGAGACCCTGGTCTGATTTTATGGATTTGCAGCTTCATGACTGATTGGCAGCAAAAAGTGTGCTACCAGGGACACCTGTCTGATTGGTAATACCCCACATGTGGAGTCGCACAGGGGACCATAGCCAGGGCCTAGTCTTCCTAGCACTGATTGACAGCACCCTCCAGGATGGAACACACCACTGGAAATATGAAACTCAATCCAAGAAAATGCAAAGTTGTACATGTCACTGTCATGAGACAAAGACTGGCCTGCCAACACTCTCCATTGTCCAAAACATACTAGAAATATGTGACAGCAAAGGTTCTGGGGGTCTTCTATTCTTAGTTCCATCTCGAAAGTCATGGAAAATACTTTTTGAACAGGTTGAAAAGTATCTCACTGAGAAGAAAAAAATCCAATCTGGCTTCAGAGCATCCCATTCCACTGACACATGCCTTCTCTATTTGAACAACCACATCAAACACGAGGTGGGCACAGGCAAACACTGCAGCATGGTTATTATGAACCTTCAAAAAGCTTTTGATACCGTGAATCACTTTATATTGATAAATAAGCTAAAACAATTTGTTTTGATAGTACATCAGTGAAAGATACCTGGAGAGGAGAGAACAGATGGTGGAGGTGAACGGAAAGCTGTGTGAGTTGTGGTGTTCCGCAAGGAAGCATACTAGGGACTTTACTGTTCCTAATATGTGTAAACAACATTACATCAGCCTGTGACTGCAATTTGTTCCTGTTCAAGGATGACTCGGACAGGTGGATCGCTGATAACAAATTACCATTACACCTGTGGGTGACAATGTTATCACGAGAAAAGATGCAATACTGGGTTCCATCTTAGAGGCAAAAAACTAAACTAAACAACAAATTCTACCAAAGAACAATCTTGTACAGAATTAGTAAGACTACATTGAAGACTCTAACTGTCATTCAAGCTTTCTTTGACTATGCATGCACCTCATGGTACCATAGCACCACAAAGGCCCTAAAAACAAGGCTCCAGACATCCCAAACGAAACTGGTCAGGCTACTGCTTGGCCTTACTCCTACAACTCACCTTACCCTGCTGATGTTGCTAAGTTTTAATGGCTCAGGGTAGAACAGAGTACAACAACTTGCAATGGGCCTGGTCTACAAGATACGCTACACCACAAATACACCCATGTACCTGTCAGAGGTTTGTGTCTCTCCGGAGGTCTATTACTCCAATAGAACCCCAGATGCAGTTATAATATGCAAATGTCTTCCTGGTGTATTCTAAACTAAACCGGCAACTTTTGTTGAATGAGAAGCCACTCAGAAGAATGCGATTAAACAAAAAATTTAAGCAAAATGGCAATGCTGTCATGATCACTCCACAGACCATGTCTCCTCCCTGGCCACTCTCTCATTCCATTCCATCACACTGCACACCTGTCTCCAACTCCCTCGTCAGCCCACCTGTGAACACTTTGCCCTATACCTGCTCCCTATATAACTGGACTCCTCACAAACACAAACTGTCAGAACATTTGTCTTCGTCCCTGAGCTGTACCCCTATTGTTCCTGGTTCTCCTTGAAAGGTTTGCGTTTTTGGACTTTATGATTTACTGCCTGGTTCTGTACAGTTTTGCCTTTTGGACTTACTAGTTTGTTTTGTACCTTTTGAATTTTTGAGTTTCCTGAGCTTACAGCTACATTTGTTTTGTTACCCTTACTACCTTGGCTTAAATAAATCTTTGGATTTTGAATCTGGTTTGTGGCTCTGCATTTTTGGGTTCAGTCATCCTGCGTATCATAACAAATGCAACGAACAATAGCTCAACTGTTTAAGAGAAAAGATAGTTAAGCTGATAATGTAGTTAAATAAAAAGTTAGAAAAACAATGCCAGGGGATGAAGATGCAGAGACCCTGCAAGTACTGACAGCAGGAGCAGATCCAGTAGCAAGCACAGGTAATACTACTACTATTACTACTACTACTACTACTACTAATAATAATGTATTATTATTATTATTAATAACTAGAAATATTGTTCCTGAAGAAACAATGTGGGGTCACTGCAATCCAAACGATTGTAGGCCTACTATAAATCAGTCAAGGTCCCCCCAAAAATGTACTACAGTATGCTCTGCTCCATTCTCAAAATCTTTTGGTTTTCAAAAACAGTAATTTATTGAAAGTAGTAAACACAAACAGTAAAAAGCTGTTGCTTATTTTAATTGAATTGAATTTGCTTTGATGGGGAAAATAGTTATCAGATATCTTCAGAAGTAGACATTGCAAGAGACATTTGGACTAATGATTTGTAAGTTGTTTTTGTACCGTGTTATAGGTTAGGTATACTGTGCATTTAAAGGGGCATTCCACTCATTTTCAACATTTTACTATGTCATTAATATACCTTAGAGCTCTTGGAGAACTGGAGGTCTGAAAAAACATGGTGAATCACATCTTGATGACATCAACAAGATGTGAGTCACCATGTTAAAGGTCCAATGACACGCCCCGAAATTAATATGGGTGGTACAGTACATCACGTGGGCTGACTGAAAACAGTTTGAAACAGGGCTACGGCGCTAGCAACAAGTGGCTACTAGGTCAGGCTAGCGTTTTTGACGGTACATTTAGCGTCATATTGGCTATAAATGTAATTGAAAAAATATTTTTTTTCGCCCGAAACTCTTAGTTAGAATGCAATTGAGGTTGGCGTGGTGTTTTTTAGGGGAACTGCAGCACAAGCACAAATTTCGGACTCGAGTCCCACGTTCCCCCAGTCGCCAACACCCCTGTCTGCCCGCTCTGAGAGCTCTGAGCCCCGCAGCGAGACTACGGACTGTCTGCTGTTGTCTGGCCGCTCTGAGAGCCCATCAGCCCCGCAGCGCGATTACTGTTCTCTTCCCTTTCTTTCTTCCCCTCTCAGCCGCAGGCTGACATGTACACCCCTCTCACTCTGTAATACCGTAGTTAGTTACCACAACATTGTTCAAGTGAACTATAGTGTGTTTGTTTGTATTCATTGTAATAATGAACATCGCTATGATGAATTAGCCGAGTTGAGGCATAGTCTTGCCGAGATCATGAGCCTCTCCGGGGGAGCGGGGCTCTCTTTCTTTCTCTCTCTCTCTCTCTCTCACACTCACACTCACACACACACACACACGTGTACACACACACAGCCCGGTTGTCCGCGGCCTCAGAATACCTCTCTCTCTTCGGGCATGATGGAGGAGGTGAAAACACGAAAAGATTTCGTCCCGTGGATCCATTTTGATTTTATTTTGAATTTCCTGCATTCTCTGGGCTGAGGGACGGGCTGGCCAAGAGTGCGATTGCTGATTGGTCTCTGTGTGTGTGTGTGTGTGTGTGTGTGTAGCTGTGTACACACATGCCCAGTTCAATATGCGGGGACCAGAGAGGCTATACGTCCCCCGTGTGTGCAGCCTGCATGACCACTGACCAGAAGAGGCTCAGTGCCCCGACGGTGAGAGGGGGCATCTGAGATGGGCTAGACTACATTTTGTCAAGCGGAGCGACGCGGCGATAAATCATCATAGCGATATTGATTATTACAATGAACAAGCATAAACACACAGTTCACTTGAACAATGTTGTGGTACATAAGCTATTTGAAGACGGATATGTATTTTAGCCCGGTGCAGTGCCGCTACTCAACCTGTGAGAAGGGCTACGCAAGCAGGCTGATCTTAGCCGTGGCTGAGTGCATGTCAGCGGGGGAGACAGAGAGAGATGGCCGGGTTCATGGGACTAGAGTGCGAAATTGCGATTATGCTACAGTTACCCTAAAACAAAAAACACGTCAACTCAATGTCATTGTAACAAAGATTTTCGAGCGATTTTTTTATTTTTTATTACATTTATAGCCAATGTGACGCTAAATGTGACACCAAAATAGTAGCATAAGTTGCTATGCTACTACGGCCACCAAGCCCGGCGAGCCCGCATAGAAGTCGATGGGGAAAGCTTGTCACGCTCTGACGTCAGAATCATGATAGCATTGTTTGATAGCCGTTCTTATCTCCCGAGGGGCGTGTCAGCGGCCCTTTAATGATGTTTTTCATACTTTCGGCCGCGCCGCAGCTTTCTGGGAGCTCCTGCAAGAACTGAAAGCCACTTTCACCCCTGCTAGTGCCTCTCAAAAAACAAAAAAACAGCAGAGCTGTGATAAGCTCTCAGCCATGCACCAGGCTGCTGTTATCAGAGATGATCTGACAAAAGAAACACAGAACAAATAGCCGTGATGGTATAATGGACAAATTTTATTTTTTTCTGTATTTATTGGAAATGTATATTACCCCCCCCCCCCCCCACACACACACACACACACTTCCAGGCTACAACAACATGCATGGCCGCCGCCATGAACGCTGCGTCCGTTTGCCACTGCCAGGGTGATTTATGACTCCTCATAGGTGCGAGGGTCTGGCTCCAAGACACTGACACGCGGGCCCCTCCCCTCAAGACCCCACATGCACCGTTTGAGCTCATAAAAACTGCCCTAATACAACAAAGTCTCTGATTGAACGCACATGCATGTGTGTGTGTGTGTGTGTGTGTGTGTGTGTACGCATAAAGCCTTATACACTGCCGTGTGTGTGTGTGTGTGTACACGTGCATGCGTGTAAGACGTTTTTTATGGGATTCCTGTATGAGAACCTCAAGCACTTCAGAAATGTCACCTTCCGCTCGCTATATGGCGTATAAGAGGCGCGCGCGCACACACACACACGGCAGTGTATATAAGGCATTATGCGTGGCCACCTCCTCCCATAAGGAGGTGAACGGTGTATCAGATGCCATGATGGGATCACAGTCACACAGTGACTCCTGAACTTGCACTGTGCATGTACTCATTCCTCCTCACTCTGATGTTTAAGTCTCTGCACAAACCCTCCTCCTGTCAAGATACGGTATACAGTGTATACCGTATCTTGCACTGACAGTGTATACTATACACTGTCAGTGCAGGCATGGGGATAAATCCACATGGTCTGTTCTGTTCTGTGATTATTCTGTGTGCAACGCATAATGCTGAATCCTGAAAATAGCCAATGCGACACTGTCACAATTGTCACGATGTGGATCAATAAGGTAGGACCCAAGTGCAGAACAGGGAGGCGCAGAGAATGCTAGAGGGTTTATTCCCAATCCAGGATACAAGGCAACATCACACTTAACATACAACAATGATCTGACAAAGAATTCAACAAACCAGGGCTATACATACACACAAGGAAAACAGGGCACAGGTGAACATACACAAAATCAAGACAGGGATGGCTAAGAGACTAACAAGACACAGGTGGAGCAAACTAATAATCACAGGTGAGACAAGACATAACCATAACCACAAAGGAAACCAGGGCACTAAATACTACAAAATAAGAGCACAACACTAAAACACACAAACTAGGAACACTAGAACACAGCAGAAAACGTCAGATCGTGACAACAATGCATCGGATGCATCGCAATGTGCGCTTGTAGATCTGCTATTTTCAAAAGTTATACATTTGAAAACTTGTGAAATAACTTAAAATACATTCTGATACCAATACTTTTGTACTTTTACTCAAGTACATGTCTAATTCTCGACTTTTACTTGTAACAGAGTATTTCTACATTGTGCTATTGGTATACTAAAAGTACATTTTCCACCACTGATGCTGTCACTGTGTCACACATGGCGCGGTGGCGCGTGGCAGAGCTCTCACGGGCACACAAGGGGGGTTAGATTAACGGCTGGCGTGCATGTCGACCCCCGGCATCATTGATGCAAATGATTCACCATGGCTTCTTTGTGGGTTGTTGCTCGTTGCCACACATGTAAATGAGTTGGGAGTGAATGATATTATTTATTTCCCCCACGGTATTCCCGCCCACACATGCCACATGCTATTAACGTGGCCAACAATTACTTAACTGCACACACCGCTGCTTTCATATACAGCTGGAATTATGCCTCGTTTAGGCCACTGATTCTCAAACGTTTTCAGGTCAAGGCGACCCCCGCATTGATGTGTATTTGGTCGTGAAAAGGTATCGTGCCAGCTAGGGACCCCACCCCCAGATAATGGCATAGACTACACCACTGCCCAATAGGATGTTTTAAGGCAGACTAAGGCACCATAAAAACATAAATATTGTGTAAAAAGTTTATGGTTTGTGATGAGATTGACTGATTAATGAACATTAAGTAAAATCAATAGGATTATAGTTAAACCTGGTTGTTAACTTCACAGCTAAATTTCCAAGGAAACTAATGTGGAATTGCTTTCATGAAACAGTCATGGCTAAACTGCAGTTCTGACTGGCTGAGTTAATTGGGCAAGATAACTCAACTTTCATGAAACCGATTCATGGCTGATCCTGGATTAATTAATCCAAGGATAGTTGATAAATACCGGTTTAAGTCCCAAACTCGTGAAACAACAGAAAAACAGGCCTGCAGGCTCTTGGTGAGTTATAACCATAAAACATTTGATTCTGAGTCAACAAACATTTGAATATACAAACAAATGTATTGTGGATATGATTCACCTGCAGGAGCCTGGGTGGCTTAATTGGTTCCGGGCTTAAAATAAATTGTAGAAATATTTCCGGAAATCTCTCTATGCATGGCTAAAAAAAACAACAACAACGTGCACACCAACAACACGCACACAGCAGGGCTTGATGAAAGCGCTGCTAAAACAAACGGGGAGCCTCTGCAGCGCTCTTGAGTGCGGCTCTCGGTCTGCTATAGCGTCCATGCTCACAGGCACTCTCAGGCAGGGAACCCATAATGCACTTGGCTTGTAAAGCACTCATCACGCCGCTACGGCGGCCAAGAGGTTTGACCCGTCTTGTTGTGATAGGGCCGCGTGGTTCTGTGTGATGCGGGTCGCCTGCAGTGCAATCAGTGTGACAGCGTCCCACAAAACACCACAAGCTTGACTGGGAAAGCCCAGTGAATAATGGCTCCGCATGGGTCAGCTGTGCATATTGTTGCTGTCGGGCAGAAACCTCTTATGTCCATTATTCTAACTTTTTGTGCTTTTTGTCCTTCAAAAGGTGTAGCAGATCTACAAGGTCGAAGCGCGGATCGTTTTGAGGTTGTATAGATCTGCTGTAGACGCTGTGTCAGCAAAGCTCGAGGAATCATGAAGGATTCAAGCCATCTCAACCGCAGACTGTTTGAGATGCTGCTGCCTGCATGGGAAACGGTTTCGCAGTCTCAAAGCCACTGGAAATAGACTGCAAAAAAAGCTTCTTTCCCCGAACAATCAATCAGGTACATGAACGATAAGAACCAGAAAAGGAAAACACTAGACACACAAATATTTTCGATGTATATTTATGGAACATAGCCTACTGTGAAGTTCTTCACAATAGAGTTCACCTAACTTCGCTATTACAAGGAAAACATGCACATATGATCCTTTTTTTTCCCTTTCTACTCTTTGTTTGCTCTATTTTTGCACTCTATATTCTATCCCTTTGTTTACTGTGTTTGCTGTTGTATTATATATTTGCTGCTGCATTGTCTGAAGGAAGCCAAACAAACTCTTATGTACCTGTACACAAGATGTAACAATAAAGTACAACCTTGAACCTTCATTGGTTCAAGGTGTCTACACGCACCTTGTGTCTACACGCACCTTGTGTCTACACGCACCTTGTGTCTACACGCACCTTGTGTCTACACGTGTCTACACACGCACGCACACACACACACACACACACACACACACACACACACACGGCCCAAAAAACGTAAAAAAAGGTCCATATGGTCACTACCAGACCATTTTTTTCTATAGTGTCTTATCATGCAGGCTGTATATTCCAAAAGCTTCGAGTCCTTACACTATGTCACACTTTCACGATCTCTGAAACAGAACACATGTATATACAGTAACAGCATTCACAGAGAGCTAAATGGAGGCGTCTACAATCTACAACTTATAGCCCCATCTCGTATGCAGACACATTACCAGATGCCATTCAACCTGATTCACGCAATAAGTTTGCAGGCATATAGTTATCAAAAGTAAATGCACCTTTTCTCATTATGGCACTGAATCAAATGCTTTAGATGATGAAGGGGAACTAGCTGGGGCCTCAATGGTTTACTGTAGACTAGTGTAAAGGATATGGAGAGAGATGCACACTCGGTGCTCTTCAGCTGTCAATGGGGATCTTCCACTGTATACACATACACACTATAGCCGATGCACAATGAGCCATTTGCAGCCATGACAACTGTAAAAGCCATGGAAGTCCATGGAGTAGGCTATATATGTGTGTGTGTGTGTGTGTGTGTGTGTGTGTGCACGTGCACGTACGTGTGCGTGCGTGCGTGCCATATATCTCTGCTGTCGGGAAGAAACCACTCCAAAAAAATTCATTTCCTGAAAAATGATTTTTTTTTTAAAACCTAATATTTTGAAAACAAAGCAATACTGCCTCATCGGAGTTGGTGTTGTGACTTTATATATTGTCAATTACTTCCATGAGTGGGGGAGAGGTGGTGGAGTTAGTTGCTTTATAGCAGACAGTTTGAGGGTCCAAATGGAGTTAAGAGGTTTTGTCCGAAGCGCTTTTTACAACTTTTCATTGGTTCAATATTTTCGAAACAACACACAGACAGTCCTTAGCCCTGACTTTACTTCAAAACCTAACTATTAACTCAAATATATTTTTGGAATCTGAGCAGGATCTTCACATGTGGATTGTAGGATTGACACTTTTGATTAAAATTCCCTTTTGTTGCTGCGCTTGACACAGCCAGTGTGAAGGCAAACCTCAGCAAATTAAGAGTATGCTAAAGAATCCTGAACTTCTCCGCCCATTCGCATCGAGAAGATGCGAATGGGCGGAGAAGTTTGGATTCTTGCATATTTAATTTGCTGTGGTTTGCCTTCACACTGGCTGTGTCAAGCGCAGCAACAAAAAGGGAATTTTATCAATGTGTTCAATTCATAAAATACACAGTGAAAGATTGTGTTAAAAAATATACTTTGAGTAATAGTTAGGACTTTTGACGTAAAGTCAGGGTAACGGATGCAGTGTGTCGTCGGGGACTAAATGTGTGTGTGTGTGTGTGTGTGTGTGTGTGTGTGTGTGTGTGCCAGCCACTGTTCTTTTGGGCACATGAACGAGGCACTGCGGAGACGGGATCGCAAAATGATCCGAAGTTTACAATAGTATAGCCTTCTCCCAGAGTCCAATTGATGATCTGATCACCATATAGCCTATAGTTAGTATGCATATGCCATGTTAGCTATACAGTTTATAGATCATGCTGAGCTAAACACGTGTTTTAATTTTGAAGTATTTATATTTAAACAAGATGAAGAAAGTCTCCACTCCACTCGGATCCCCACACACAGTGACAGCCCTCCATGTTTACGCACGACAGACAGAATATTCTGTACACTGCAGTGTTTTTTATGTGTATCCTTAAGCAATAGATTCATGTGCTCGTCCTCATATTTCGATGAGGGCTTCGGTCTCCTTATTTGACCACGTCACATGGTAACCTAACAGGACATCTTTGTACTGCATGAAATGAATATCTCTTCTCCGCATCCAACTGTGCAGCTCCTTATCCGCCACATAGTTTGCTTCATTTCCTTTATTTGCTACGGATTGCATTCCCACCTGCACCGAATCGTAATCAAGTGCGATCTGAAGCGAAGCGAAACCCCCGTTTTTTGGCGGAGTAGAACGCGGTTCTTTGATGCGCATTAGGATTCGAAGGATGATTCACGCCTGCCAAACGAACAGCACTTTCGGACAATGCGCAGCAGGATTCGTTTTAATCACAGTAAAGCTTTCTGGTGGTGTGAATGTCACCTCTGAGAGTGTTCAAATGGAACCAAATGGACCCTACGGGTTCCATTTGTACACACTCCCCCTCAGTCACACAATCTCACCCATGGCTGGACTGGGACAAAAATTTGGCCCGGGCATTTCCGCGTGAATTTGGCCCAGACCGGCCCACCACAACCAGCGAGCAGATAGCAGAAACTCTACCGCCCACTCCGTCGCGGCACACACAAACAAACAAGCCTTAATACCACCACTTTTACAAAACAACATAGGCCTAAATGATACAAACCAACAGACAACGGCCTAAATGATACAAACCCTTTGTAGAGGGTTTATTTGTCACTCACCGATACCGGTACAGTGAAATTATCATGATGGCACTGGCAGAATGGCAGCACGCCATTTATTATTTTTTATTTCTTTTTTTAAATCATGGCGGCCCCCCTACGGTCGCGGCCCACCGGGAAAACGCCCGGTATGCCCGGTGGCCAGTCCAGCCCTGATCTCACCCAGAGATCAGAGGGCAATCAAATCACCAAATTAAACATTTGAGAACCACTAGTACTAGTTGGACTTCAAATATGCCATACCGGCAGTTTGGTTACGCACTATAGAGTGACTTTGAGAGCTGTTTTACCATACAATGTATAAGTCAATGGGGAGCATATTTTGATTTTGGAATGATCAATTTCTAATCAACAGAGGTATTAATATAGATGCCTTCTATCTGCTGTAGCTCTTTAAAACTCTCTCTCATTTTCAAATGCCAACCGCATGTCTACAGACATGCTCTTTATTTCAGTATGATGTTGTGAAAACACGTATTAACAACAACTAAACAGAGGAAGAGATGTGTGTTATTGATTGTCTATTGGCTCTGTGGGTGCAGGGTGTATCAGTAATGCTGGTTATGGTCACTGTCGGACAGAAACCTCGTATCTCCATTATTCATTTTTGATTTTGAATCTTTCTTGGCAAATGAATGCCCTGCTTTGTCATAAAGGGGTGTCGTACAAAAGTAGTGGAAATAGTCGATGTACAAGCCTGGTAGATTTTCACTATTTTATATGATTTCTTTAAATAACCATTTTGGACATACAAGGTTTCCAGGTTATATGGACCTGGGTCCAGTGAGGATCTGGAGAGAGAGAGAGAGAGAGAGAGAGAGAGAGAGAGAGAGAGAGAGAGAGAGAGAGAGAGAGAGAGAGAGAGAGAGAGAGAGAGAGAGAGAGAGAGAGAGAGAGATACACTGTCTGGGCAGATGGGCATCTATCAAAGCCGCCTTTGCAAACACAGACAAAAAAAGGGCGAAAAAATCATTTTAATTAGCTGAGTGAATGCAAAGAGTGGCAGGCTCTCGGCGCCCTGCACATTAAAATTGGTCTAATTTTCTGTGCAGAAAAAGTCCCATTTGAGCAGGCCTGGCCGCAGTCAATCATGTTAAAAGCCAGAGGGGTGCTTAATTTGATTTACCAATATAAAATGCAAATGAGGGGTGATCAAGTGGAGTGGAAGGCAGCCGGAGGAGGCTCTTTTAAGCCATCAAGTTAAATGGGAACAGACAGCAGAGCCGCGGTGGAAAAGGAATGTTTTAGCATATTCGTTTGATTAGTGCTACAAAAATTTAATTAGTGTGGCTAATTGCCTGACAAATTGCTCCGTGTTACGAAAAAGGCAGATATTTTTTATACATGTACAGTGAAACCGGCTTAGACGCTACCAACCAACACCCCACCCCCCATTTTAGGTTTTCCAACCCCCCCCCCCCCCCCCCCCACACACACACACACACACACACACACACACACACACACACACACACACACACACACACACACACACACACACACACACACACACACACACACACACACACACACACACACACACACACACACACACACACACACACACACATCCCCAAATGGTCCTTTTCCAATATGTGAAAAGCCTAATTAAATAAATGGAAGAATCCCATAACAGTCCTTTACAATAGCGAATGAGATAATGTCTACAATTAGGCCCACACAAGTCTGCCACCATATGCCTGTGGGTTCCACTTGAGCAGGACGAGGCTCTGGCTGGTGCTCCAAACCATGCACACACACACACACGCACACACACACACACACACACACACACACTCACACACACACACACACACACACACACACACACACACACACACCCACACACACACACACACACGCACGCACACGCACACACGCACAGACACAAATCTAATAAGCAAGCATGTGAACTGAAATCTCCAGGGACCCGTGGCGTGAATGCATACAGGAAGCCACACATTTGGAGGTGACACTTGAAGCCTAATGTGTACGGCCTGGTCAACACAGTGCGCTTCTGCAAAGCACAAACTGGACTTTTTTTGTTATTCTTTTTTTAATAATAAAAAAAATATATATATATATATAAATAAAAGCAGGGTCCTACCAACCGTCCCTTGAAATAAAGAATCGTCCCTTTTTTGGAAACTAAAAGACGTATCCCTTATTTATTGAACAAGGGAGACATTTAAGGGAGACATTTTGTTCCTTATTTTTGGGAGTCAATCAATTGACACATGTCTTACAAGCTCATATACTATAATACAGGTTGTTAACCACATAAACCGTCTAGACTTCTTTTTGATGTCTGTACTTTTACACTTTTAACAAAAAATCGTTTTCCAGCTAAGTCTATGGACTTTAATGTTTGTCTAGGGCACTAAATAACGACGTGAGATGTCATAAATACAACTCACAATTCTGTTTCATACAATAACATAATGCATTAATGTCTTGTAACGTATGACAGTGAATCGGCAATCCCTCACTTCGCAAAAAGGGGGATTTTTTTCTATCTACACTAAATCTCTTATATATATAATATCGGATCTACAAGCTCACAATGCATTGTGTTGTGAGCTTAATTGCTATTTTTGGCAGATATTTGGCATTTTAGATACAATATGGATGCTGGGTTTCTTAGAAAAAGTAAGTAAACATTATTATGCCACAGGAACTAACCCCAACCCTAGCCCTGAACCTAAACCTAAAATGTTAATGTGAAACATTTTTGGCGGTCTAGAAATGTTGATGTTACAATAAACAATCTCTTGTTTGCAGAAGCGTACAGTGCCAATGTTTGGTTCTGGCCATTGTGTTGTTATTAACATATTGTTTTAACGCACTGGAAATAGTCGATCTACAAGCTTGTGCCAGCAGATCTTGAGCTTGTAGATGGTGCGAGACGCCAGCACGTACGTATAAATCTGATGTTTCTCACCAGAAGCACAAAGTACGAGCATGAGTTGCTCGAATATATTTGACTGAAACATCAGCTTGGAAGAGCCGCAAATCAGACACAGATAAACAGTCCACTTCGCTCGGGGACAATTTATGAAAAAGACAGCCGCCGAAACTGCAAAGTCACGCTGCAGAATTATTGGCTCTAACATTTTGTCGCTGTCAGGCAGAAACCTCTTTTCTCCATATTTTTTTTTTTAAATGAACGGCCTATACTTGATCAAAGCAATGAAACCTAGCAGATCTGCAAGCTTGAAAATATGCCACGAAGCGACGTGTTTCGACCCTGTCAATCTGCTATACTTTTGCCGCTTTTGAATTTGACAGTGTTGGACGTAAGAGGTTTCCACCTGGCAGAGACGATTTGTCGGTAGCCTATATATATGCACAAAAGCCCATTGTCATGCACGTTTTCATGAGCACAGGAAATGACTGGGGGGTCAGGAGCCTAGTCAGTAGTGCGTGTGCCAGTGCCAAGGACAATTAACACTTTGACATACACACACAGGGAGCTGTAGGAATGGGTAGTGAATAACAGTACAGAGGTACAGTTATATAATGCTAAAAGGATAACGCAAAAAAAGGGCTTGTTTCCATTGTGGCTCTGCATATTCAACTCATCAAGAATTGTCCAGACATGGCAGTTTGTGCCTGCTGATGTGAACACGCATGTATGCACGCACACGCACACGCACACGCACACACACACACACACACACACACACACACACACACACACACACACACACACACACACACACACACACACACACACACACACACACACACACACACTTGATAGACGTTAGCATGTAGTGCCACAATAAGACCTGTGCTCTACATGGGAAAAAAGAAAAAATAAGTGTTAATTCATCAATTTGTAAATCCATTTGTACTCTCAGAGTTAACAGTCATCAGGAATGTAAAGTGCATTCAAATTATTCATTGTTTGTTTGCAATTTTCACAGGCGGGGAAGAATGTTTGTTAGACAGACAGACAGACAGACAGACAGACAGACAGACTGACAGACAGACAGACAGACAGACAGACAGCTGACACAATGAATAGTCCACATCTTTTCACAATGCTCTGCATTCATTCATTCATCATCGCATTAACGACCGTGCAGAAGACTCAGTGTACAGTAGCTATAGACGCTCAGGGTCCGTCTAATGGCGTGATCAACAGGTGTCTCCAGCAATTAATCACGTCTGCCTTATTACCGGTTTAATGGCTTGTTATGTTTACCTCCCACCCCCCACCTCTGTCCTTAATTATCACTAATTATCATCCTGAAGGGAGCATGCGGCCCACAATGACAAATTACACACAAGCTAGCATGATGCGTTTACTGCAACAGCATGTCTTTGTGACGAAATGGACAGCCCAGTCGCTTGTGGTGTAGTCTTTCTATAATTATTTTTTGTCTTCAGTAACACAGTAAAGGGCTGAATTGACATTCCGTCGTGTTGCTTAATGTTGATCGCTTGCCGACCAGAACGGTGTGCGTTGTGGGATTATGTGCATACAAAAAAACAAGTTGCAGGGAAACATACTGCCCACTTTAACAAGGTTAAACAAGGTTAAACAAAGCAAATGAAAACAAGTTGCAGGGAAACACACTGCCCACTTTAACAAGGTTAAACAAAGCAAATGACAACAAGTTGCCATTTTGTGGCCTCTCCTGCAGTCTGAAGAGGAATGAAGAGACTAGTATAGTGTTCTGTCTGTCATGAACAAACAAGTTATTTTTGGTGAATGAAATTCACTAGGTCACTTCCGTGAATGATCCGTTCAGGCCGATCGGATGTGATATACCTCCGATGTCCGACTTGGGTCTGACCAAGTCTAATGTATAACTGACTGACTGACTGACTGACTGACTGACTGACTGTAGCCCTCTGGTTGCACTTACTACTTGCAACATGTAGTACATGTTTCTTTCAATTGCCTGTATCTCCTATTCCTTGTCCCAGATGGCATTTTTGGTCAAAACGTTTCTTTGATGGCACAGAGCTGGCGATGTGGAGCCCTCCAGTGCCCCGGTATAGACCCATCTTGTAAACAAGGCCTGTCCAGGACCTGTTCCACTTACTAGGTTATGTTCACTTCCGGTAGTCTGGAAATGTGGCTTTTCAAAATAAGAGCTCAACTGGGAAAAATGCTGGCGTGAATTAGATCCTAATTTTTCAATAACTTCTAGCGGGCTAAGTGTTAAGATTAAAGTCCCGACTCCCCACACAGTGTTTGCTTGCCTGTTACGCACAGACAGACAGGCGGACGGACGGACGGACGGACGGACGGACGGACGGAGAATTGCTAATAGCCTACTGTAGGTGGCATAGATAGTCAGAAGTCCATGTCTAAGCAGTCCAAATACGTTTGGATTCATGAATTAAATTACAGAGTCGAGGTGAAGTCTCATGTCAGCAAGGTAAATGTAGGCCTAGATGAAAACACTAGTGTCCCAATTATGCAAGAAAACGATTACAATTTTACAATTTACAATTTAGGCATTTAGCAGACGCTCTTAATCCAGAGCGACTTACATTTAAGCAAGAACAAAAGCATGGGAATACATCACATAAAAGCATTTATCATGAAACATGCGTAAGCTAAGAAAGTAACAGTGGAATATCTATATAATGAAACTATACATACATATAATGAAACTATACATACACTATACATATAATACTATATATACATATAAACTATACATATTTACTACTATGCTATACATATGTACTATGGCGTGCTATGACTAAATACAATACAATTATAGTGCTGTCTACATAACATGCTATAAGATTGGGTCTTATGATGAAAATAAGAACATTATAATGGTGAGTGTACGCTACGGACATATTGAGGAATCCTGACTGCAATGGAAGTGTAATTGATATAGAAAATAAGTAATTTTGGGGGCAAACTACTATACTACTTTAAGACTGTGGCCAGGAACAGTGGTTTTGAATCGCTGCTGTCAGGCAAACCTCATGTTTCAAACACCCTACGTGATCATACTACAGCATCACACAAAAGCATCAATGCAGAAGATCTACGAGCTTGTAGAGCTGCTACTTTTGCAATATTTTTGTGGTTATTTTTGCGATGTACAATGTAGCGCTTCAGTAAACTAGGATGCTAGGTTTACCATGTGATCCTATAGATTACTAAGGCACTACACTGTCTCTTTGCATTCTATGCATGTGATTACCTTGCTTTATTGTAAGCCACTAGTGATAGAGTGTCCGCTAAATGTCTACTTTGTAAATTGATTGTAAATTGTAATTGTAATTCATAATTTACTCTTTCCCTTCCTGGAAACACAGTAGAGTTCAAAGTGCATTATATTTGTCTTTGAAATGTAGTGGAGAGAAAGTATCCAAAAATACAAACACAGTACAGATACTAAAAGTGTTTAACTTAAAATGATCAATGGCATACATTATAATTGCCCTCTATAATAATAATGTTAGTTGGATAAATATGATTTGAAGTGGAACGTGTTCCTCAGTTATGTTGCAGGTCCTTTGGTTTGATTCATGGTCAGCCAATGCCCCTTTGGATTGTTTATTGTATTAGTATACATATGATACGGTTGATGATGCTTGGTCGTGTAAACTATTTTTATGTGTTTATCTTGTATATCCTTGTTTTATATTATGTTTCTGTGTTCATAATAATGTCCATGAATATGTGTTCTGTTGTTGTTGTTGTTGCTTGTGTTTGTATTTTATGTTTTCTGTTTTCTGTGTTTGTGAAAAAATCTAAATAAAGTACTGATCATAAAAAAAATTATGAAATGTTTATATTTTAGAAATACTTTTATTAGCAACGCCTGTCGCAAGTTAATGATTTAATTTGTCTATTTGTTGGTTCAGCCCTTTGGAATGTATGGAATGCATGTGCTATATTAAAAACACATTTAAAATGTTGTTCTGATGCTCATATTATATTAACCATACAGGAAGTATTACATTGTTTTGTATTTGCATTCCATACGTTCATAGGGCTGGTGGCATCATCAACTTGCAACGGGCGTTGTTTCTCTTGAGATATATATATAAAAAATAAAAAAAATGCGTATAAGGATTATTAGCCAGGGATCCTTTTAAGCAGGCTACAAGTATTCAAGTAAATATATTTAGTTATTGACCACCACCACTGCCCAAAGTAGGCCTACACATTTCCCTCTGTTCTTGTGTCCACATGCACACGTGAGCCTGTGTGGAGAACGCTGGAGGATCACTCGTCAGTGGCTCGTCAACTTTTGCCAATGATTATTGACAATATAAGAGCAGAGTGGACTAGCAACACGAGTTCTCCAGCCATTCAAAGCAATTAGATTCGCATCCCATTTGATGCCTTTTGTTGTGCGGCTCGTTGTGGTAATTGCAATTTGATCACTTCTCAATGAAGATTGTGGTTAGGTTTTTTTTTTTTAATGGTCATTTTTCAAGTAGTTTATACTTAATGACAATGTTAATTGTTTTGTTGTCGGAGCTCAAGGATTATGATTATTTACTGGGGCTCATCTGCAGCTCATTCACCCTCGTGCTTATGCACTTGTCCAACGTTGTTGATCGTTGTGTCTGTGCAATAATGGTGCCCCGGTAAACAAAGGTGAACGCGTGTCAATTATGCTTTTTTTCCCATTCTTCTCTCCCCCTGCCCCCTGTCATTACAGTGGAGATTCACTAAAGAATTGAAGGGTTATTTGACATTGAGGTAAAAGCATACGCTGCTCTCTCTACCTCTCTCTCTGTGTGCAATGTGATTCTCTAGTCTTTTGCTTGTAATCACCATATCAGGAGATGAGAGAATAGGCTATAGAGAGTAAACACAGGAGGGCCTGTGTCGTGTGTGTGCGTGTGAGTGTGCATGTGCATGCGTGCGTTAATTTGTTCCTCTCTCCGAGTGTAAAAAGTGCACCTGTGTGTGATCCTTGCGGTCGTTATAGCACAACTGCCGGCAAAGTACTCTCATCAGTGCTCAAGCACGACCAAATGGTTCGTGCAAGTTAGACAAACATCCATCAACTCAAAATGGTGCTGTATCGCCAGTCACCCTCTGAAGCGGGCCTGGGTCAGCACTGTGATTGGGGAGGGAGAGGGGGTGGGGGGGTCAAGACCAAGTGAAGTGGTGGTGGGGCATTTGGGCTCGAGACCGAGTCAAGACTGAGCCCGGTATGTTTATAATTCTAACTAGAAAAAGTGCCCTTCTGGGCACAGGTCTTCACCAGGATTTCTTCCTCAGCCTAGTGGGAATATGCGTGCACAGTTTCATCGCAATCGGACGCTGCGTTGAGGAGTTGTGGCGATTTGTACAGCACTCCTGTGAACTTTGGAAGCCAATCTTAACCAATCAGGATGGAGTGTGAGAAATCTGAAAGACCGGTTTCGTTGAATGGCTCTAGAGAGACTGTGTACCAATTTGCGTGATGTTTGGACAAAATCTGTAGGTGTACTGTGCAAAAACTTGTTTTGCACAAAGCGGCCTCCTGGTGGCGCTATAACAGGCCGTTCTGGAAAGTTTGGGGCAGAGGTTCATCGTTGGCATCCAGGGAGTGTGTGTGCAAAATTTGGCATCGACCGGGTTGTTTTGCACAAAGCGGCCTCCTGGTGGCGCTATAACAGGCCGTTCTGGAAAGTTTGGGGCAGAGGTTCATCGTTGGCATCCAGGGAGTGTGTGTGCAAAATTTGGCATCGACCGGGTTAACGGTGGGCGAGATTAGCTGTTCACGGACACACGGACACACACACGGACGGACACACGGACACACGGACGGACGGAGTGCAAAACATACTCTCCCCACATGCCTTCGGCCTGGTGGAGACAATTAAAGAAGACAGTCTTGAGACAAATCATGTACTACAGCTACTCCTATGTGTGTGTGTGTGTGTGTGTGTGTGTGTGTGTGTGTGTGTGTGTAAATGGTGCATTTATATATCAGCTTTATCCATGGCGCTTTACATAGATTGTGCATTACATTCACCCATTCACACACCGATGGCGGCGGAAACCATGCAAGGCACCAACCAGCACATCAGGAGCAATTAGGGGTTCAGTGTCGACTCTTGCTCAAGGACCCTTCAACACTAACTCTGGGGGAGCCCGGGTTCGAACGCTGTAGATCTGGATTAAGAACATCTGCTAAAAACCTAAACTGTTAGTTGTAATTTCAGTGTTTCACAACTACTTTCGGTTGTGGTTAGCTCAGTGTCATTGGGTTAACCACATGAACCCACACCGTTTCCAGGGTTCTGGGCACAGCATGACAGGCGAACATTCCGTGAGAATAGCTGAATATTTGGCAAGCATTGCATAGAGCTGACGAAGTTGTTATTATTTGGTTAAAACAATTTAACAATTTGTTAAAAAGCTAAAGCTTTATTGTGATAGTAATCATTGCTATAGTGTGTTAAATAGCTCTACATTGTGATAGTAATCATTGCTATAGACTAGAGAGTATGTATGTGTTCAGTAACAGTGTTACATAGCTCTATATTATGATAGTAATCATTGCTATAGACTAGAGTATGTGTATTCAGTAACAGTGTTTACTATATTGTGATAGTAATCATTGCTAAAGTGTGTAAAATAGCTCTACATTGTGATAGTAATCATTGCTATAGACTAGAGTATGTGTTCAGTAACAGTGTTACATAGCTCTATATTGTGATAGTAATCATTGCTAGAGTGTTTTTGTTCCGTAACTGTTTCCCCATCTCTCCAGCTCTTTAGTAAACAGAAAATATATATTCAGTTTGGGATCCTAATTGTATCCAATCACATGCAGCACATCACAGGTTTACAGGTTTAAATGGGAATAATTATAGAGCTTTAATATGTAACACTAGTTGTAACAAAGAAATATGTCAATTAGGCTACAGCGCCTTTAACTGTGTTCATTTATATAATTATACAAAATATAATTACCGGTATATAAAATCTTGAAAATGTTTAACTCAAATCTTTGCTTCGGGGGATCCCTGGAACAAAAATATTTTGAAATGGGGGAGTCCATGGCCAAATTATACACATCATTTTGCGGGTCTTTGACATGAAAACGTTTGTGAACCACGACACACATTTTTTTTCAGAAAACTGATAGGATTTAGTTGGAAGATTCAGGCTTGTGATGAATGACGCCACACAGCTTCTCTCCGTCTCCGTCTCTGTCTCTGTCTCTCTAATCATATTTAGTGGTACAAAAGGAATTTGACACAGATCAAGTGGCATAGTAATGGGATATAGTTGTGCATGACTGGCTATGGGCAAAAATAAGGCTGTTACCGTTGCTTGTTGGTTCTCCTGCTGCCTGCATAATGGTTGAAACACAAACCCAAATGCACAGCAGAACAAAATAACAGTGATCCAAATACGCTATATATTAAAGGGAGGTGTAAGTGATTTAAAGTTTTCAAATGTTAAGTAGCTTTATATTGTGATAGCAGTCATTGCTAGAGTGTTTGTTCAGTAACAGGAGTCTCTGTTTCTCTCCAGCTCTTTAGTAAACAATACATTTTCATTTGGGTCACCAATTTCATCCAATCAGGAGATTGGACCGAGTTATCATCTTACATTTTCACATTTGTCTGCTAATTTCAGTTGTTTATAGTGATTGAACTCTGAAAATGTATTTACTTGAAGCGTTAGAGAGACCCCCCTGTTACTGAACAAACATAGTCATATAGCAATTATTCCTGGTTTTCTTTGTTAGTTGCTGTTTTAACTTTAAAAAAGACTAATAAAGTTAAATCACGTTTAACTTTATTAATATCGGGGAGATGAGACGATGCATTTTAATGCATCCCGGCACCCCTCAACCACCCCAGGTCCCCCCACCCTCCCACAACCCCCCTGGCCATTATGGTGCAAAGTGTCAGCAGCATGCACAAGCCCCCCCCCCCCCCCCCCCCCCCCCACACACACACACACACACGCACAGACACACTGAAAGCTCTGCTCTCCAAACAAGATAGGCAGCCACTTACCAGCCTCTAGGACCGAGTGAGTCCTCCACACACACACACGGCAGGCTCTGGTGTCCCAGTGAAGGAGCTGTGTTTAGGGCTTCAGATAGATAGGGACACAGGGGGAGATTAGCCACGCGGGGCCTCTCACCTTGGGCTTGTCAGCGCTGTGGCCGAGGGAGACACAGACTATTAGCTATTCTATTTTAAAATCCTTCTCCAGAGGTGCTCCTGGCTGTTCTTAGTCAAAGAACCCCCCCCCCCCCCCCCCAGACATCGAGGGAGGAAGAAAAAATAAAAAAGGAGCGTGATTGTTTTCCTTTTTTTAGATTTGATTTTCTTTGTTTCTCTCTTGTCTCCAATGTGTAAATATTCTGTCTCTCTCTCTCTTTATTTGTCTAGCACTCGTCTTTTGAAGGGCTGGATGAGCTCAGCTTTCACGGCGATCATAAAGGGCCTGTCGTCTCCCTTTCAGGGCCTTAAAGAGTGTCGGGGCACGTCTAAAACGTGGAGATGACAGGCAGTGCTCTGTTTGCTCCAAGAACATTGCTTTAATTGTTCTTAGGCCTTCAGCCTTAGTTCTTAGGCCTTCAGCCAGCCAGTCATATCGCAGAAGCCCTTTTTTCTTTGTCACTTTAACGATGACATCTGAAGTGATGCCCTCGTCGGTGGCTCCGTTTCCTGGCCGCTGACGTCGTCCCCCGGCTCGAACACTGGGGAGTGGGGGAGACGAAGTTCTGACACACATTTCTAGCGGATAGTCAAGCGATATATGGCACAAAGTCCGCGTCTCTCAACGCTGTCTGGTTATCGGTTGGAAAACAAAAAGAAAAGAGTGCAGGGGACTGGTGCCAGCCACGCCGGACTCCGTGGGGAGTAAGGTTAAACCTTTCCCTCTGGTGAAAGGGAGACGTTTTGTCAGCAGCGCTGCTATATCAAAAGTCGGCAGTTATGGGGGGGAGAATATATTGTTGTCTGCGTACCACCCCGTGTGAAACCTGCCACAGGCCCGCCTTTATATGTTAACACATTGTGTTTTCATTTGCTCTTCTAGTGAAAAGCGACGCGATTGAAAGCAAAGGCTCCTGATTATTGTTTCCGGGGAGGGGGGGAGGTGTTTAAACCGCACATCAGGAAATCATCTGGCAGCTTTATGAATCTGGATGAAAGGAATGCAATAAAATCTAGTGATATTCAATATGCCGCGCGACAAAAACCCTTTCTTCGCCGGAGCCTCTGCCTCATTCAGGCATTGAATTGATCAACAATGTGTTTTCTCCAATGGGGCTTTGTTTGCCCGCACAATGAGATATGGGCGCTATTGATAGATGACTGCAAGAGACGGTTCCATGCTTTACCTGTCAACGCTATCATATCACCAGAAGAGATACAGCAGCGACTTCTTCATGCAAACTGCCCGAGCGAGTGTGGAACATGAGGCACTTTATGGCGTGTCACTTTGATTTAGGAGGAGGAAACATTTAGGTAACGTTGGCTTGTGTCGAGATGCTATTTCTATGCTGAACGACACCCCGACGTTGCTCTCGGGCAGAAACCTCTTATTTTAACTTGTGATGCTTTTTTTCTTTTCGTCCTTCTGCCGTGTCACACAAGAGTACCGAATATAGACGATTTACAAGCTTGTAGAACAGCTATAGCCTGATCTGCCATTTTTTTTATTTGAATCCTGCAAGGAAACACTTTTGGACATACAAGGTTTCCACTAGTGCAGGCCTACCTGCACCTAATGTTTATTTCATTCTATCAAGCGGACAACTCACTCTGTCTGTCGCTTACATTCCAACAGTCACAAAGCCACCTTTTTTCCCTCTCTCCACCGTCTGAATTACTTTTTATTATCAATCTACATGCATGGTGTTCAGACAGCCGCTGTTTGATGCCCCTAGGTTAATAACTGTCATTGTTATTCGACTTTGTTTCATTTGACAATTGCCTGCAATTTGACTTCTGCCGACAGGGAACATCTAACCAGCATTTTCATCACTGTCGGGAGGAAACCTCATATGGCCAAGGCTGGTTTTCAGGATTCAAATTCAAAGATAGCAAAAGTAGCAGATTGACAAGCTTGAAACGTGGCGTGAACCTTTTCAGCTTATGGATCTGCTACTTTTGATGCTTTTGTGTGACACTCTAGTACAGTAATCACGTACATAACATGTACATTTACAAAAGAAAACACAAGTTAAAATATGGAGATAAGAGGATTCTGCCCAGACAGTGGTGATTTATTGGCGGAACAATTAGAGGTTGAAAGAGCAAAAAGTACATTTAGACAAAGTCACAGTATACTAGCGTGCTCCGCTTATGTTCCACACACTTGAAATATATTGCCGCGGGAATTGCGCTCGCGGCAAACTCAAGTCTTTTGTTCATCTCTATCTATGTAGATAAGCCCGTACTCACACATGTGATTTGAATACAGATATAGACAGACACCATGGCAGACAGTGATAATAATGTGGATTAACTCCACAGAAGTCGTGATAACATCACTCATTTATGACTGAAAGAAGTTTGTTAAGCCAGACAAATACGCACAAGTAAAACACAACTTATTTGCTTGTGCAAAGTCAAAGCTCCAGAGTGAAACTTAAACGCTTAAAGGTCAATTTGTACACTTTTACAGTTAATAACCACCACCTTAACAATTTAAACGGTTACTGCTGATATTATATATATATATATATATATATATATAGTCTGTTGTACGTCAAAATTGGGGGAAAATAGGAGTGACATGCAGATCTGCTATTTTGTAGAAATGTTTGTCCATTGTTGCCAAATGCTCACAGATTATGGCATGCCCAGAATAGAAATGCTATGGGTTTGTGAGGTTAAGAAAGTCATGAAAGTTTACCTATTTCATGAAAACAGAATCTCAAAATGTAGAAATGATATATATATCTATAATTTGTATCATATATATAACCATTGAAACACAATACATCTTCATTCTAAAACATAACGGTATCAAATCTGTACCAAACAAAACATAGCCGGCGCACAACTGACGCATTCCCAAACAACAGACAAATATCTATACCGATAGCATATAGCTATATTCTGCCATTGGTGAATGTGACATATAGACAAGCTCAAAATGAACAAAAGGACAGATTGCCATGCCAGAGACATTGTCACAGAACACAGTCCCATCATGTGGTTGGAACTGTCACATTGTCCAGGGTAATGGTCGCATTCAGTGAATGTCACAGCACAACCACAACGTAATGCACCTCTCCTTTGAGCTTCTTGGTAGCCATTCAGGTAAGATTCTTGCTGTCTCATATATAGGGACCTTATTTGTCAATGTACTCAAAACGGCGCTGCTCAAGTTTGAGACCGTACTGACCAAACAACCCACACTGACAAAACAATGGGCCGCCCGTCACTCAACGAGTCCCCCCAACTGCTTGCAGACAAGTCTAAAGAAAAAAAGTACACACCATCCTTTTTTTAAGCTAACACACGCGTGGACGCGCGCACACACACGCGCACGCATGCTTGCGCGCGCATGCATGCACACACGCACGCACACACACACACACACACACACACACACACAGCCTAAGGCCCTTGGCTATCAACAAGAGTCACTCTGTTCGGGGTGGGCAGCGGGTGGGTGGTCAGATTAGGCCGTGGTTTAGACAGTTTAACAGGGGTTCCCAAACTGTGTGCGCAACAGACTAGCATACCCTATTATGTGCAATGAAAATAAGACCATTACTGCACCAAAACGCTACTATAAAGATGGTCAAACATTGGCAGACATTTTAAAATATGATGTAAGAAATGGGCAGAAATTGTGAAATTACGCCTCTATACATTGTGTGCCAACTCCTCAATTCCAAGTGCTTCTCAGGGTGGGGAGGTCCCCAGTTCAAATGTGATTAAATTGGGGGGGGGGTCACGGCAACAACAGGTTTCTAGAATCAAGGAGAAAGAGGCTCCCTATAGGACATGACAACCGGCAGTGATGTGTTGCATGGACGTATAGCCACTCACTCCGTCGTTAAACCACAAAGCACAGTACCACGTTAAGGCTGGAGTGGCTGAAGATCATCCACCTTCAAATCCACATCCTCCTCCACATCACCTCATTCATGCTTCAACGGAAAATGCTTTGACACATAGGGCTGGATTTTGAAGGTCCGTTTTACAATGGGGTAATACATAAATTGCCCTCGCTCTGCGCACAATCGTATTATGAAAGGCATATCGGCCCGTGTTGAACGCACACACATATGGCATACGGCGTTCCTGAATATTTTAGCATTGTGGGAGTGTCCATATGTTAATTATTTTCGCTTTGCGCAATTTGCTATTAAGCCCCTTGACCTTAAAACACTCAGCGCATAACGATTAGACGTGGGTCTGACCACCTCATAAATGCAAAAAGCACTGTTTGATTTTACACTTGAGCGGCTCTGAACTCTGCTGGAGTGTTGCCATGTCTGTTTATTATAAGCGGCTTCTTTTTCTGTAAAGTTGCTTGTATAAATATTGGTAGTACTAGTTGTGCTTGCTTGTTTCTAAAGTGGTTATTTGGGCTTTTCTCCTAATGTTGTTTAAACCAGTGATCCTCACACAGCACATTCCCATGTCAAGGATCCCCAGATGAATGCATTTGCCCAACTAAGGACGGCTAATCCAAAAATGTAAAAGATTACTTTTGAAAATAGCAGATCTACAAGCTCACAATGCATCACATTCATTCATTAAAACTATGTACTCTGACTGCAGGGGGATATATAATGATCATTATAACAATGTGCAAGAACATATTTAAAAAGAAGGAAGAACTTTATATTTGTGGACAATCAAAATAAGTTTTTTTATTTTAATGTGGTGTCATTCAAATTAATCTGGATATGGCAGACTCACTATCTAGAAAATAAAAACATGGCACTTAATTTAAAATATACAGACCCCTGTTATATGCGCTTCTTTTGGGATTATTTTTATAGACCTATTTACTTGTTTCTATGAGACATGGCAACAGCGCTCTTTTTGCGTCTTTTCTTTTGTAAAATGTTGAGATTAGAAACGGCCATAATTATTTCATTTCTCAACCTTGCTTTCATACGCTGTATCACACCCAATTCAAGTCTTCTTCAATAAAATGCTACGAGCGAAGACCATATACCATCGGGGCCACAGGCACAGCATTAAGCAGCACCCATTCAACTCATTCCTTCATCGTGACTTGAATGAAATAAAATATAATAAACGTTATTTTACTGGTGTTTTTCAATAGAAACAAATTATTTTGAGGCATAAAGGTGACAGCATGCAGTGCAATAGGAATAATTAACCCAAATGTGACAAAGTCATGTCATGTCTTCTATAGTGCCAGCATGAAGAAATGTAATACCACGATCCCCAAAGTGCGCATGTGACATCAGCTGACTGGTAAAGAGAATAGTACGGACATGTTGATTGGGTACGTCTCAAACACTCCTTAAACACTCCTATGACTAATTCAAGGCCGTTTTGCGCAATCCACGGGGTGTCGAAAGCGCTTCTTAACATGCCCAAAATTGCAATATGACATTCTACACGCCCCCAGCTCTAAAAACTGTAATATGATATGTAATATTATTGGAACTGGATAATCAACCTGCTAGACTTCTATAGAAGTGGGAATATATATGTAGATGTTTTCTTGAGGGGCGCTATAGCCCCTCCAATATCTGGTTTTCATAAATGACGTCATGTGGCAGCCAAGTCTATGGATTTTTAATGTTTGCTTTAAGCAGTGAGGTCATGTGGTAGCCACAGTGGGCGCCCCTCACTTCACACGAGTGTGTGAGTAGTCGAGTGACTGCAAAGTCACCAACACATAAGACAGGCTGGAATCCTCCAAGCCTTTGCGTTTTTATCCCCGCCTCAATAAATTAACCATGAAGACATTCAGAACAATAATATTGTTTAGGCAGTAATGTAACAAATTACTTCAACACATGACTTTGAAATGCATGTATTTGAAATAGAATGCAGGGCCTGAAATAAATTGGATTTGGGGATCACTTGAAACAATGCAACTACCTGCACAATCCTATATGTGGAAGAAAAACATGAATCTTTCTTGTACTTTGTCACCACCAGCGAGCAACAAAACAGCATGACACAGTGGTATAGACAAGCCTGTCTGGTTGCTGGTGCATGTTCTCACATATACTGTCTGGATGCATATACTCCCACACACACTTCTCTCTGCTCTATTGATCAATGTTTACTTTGTGATATCGATTGATATCGACCGTGTTTTTTTCGGTGCTTGGCAGGTTGTGTTGTTGTTCTGTGCTGTTGTTGTTTCTCCGTGAATAGCATGTGTTCGCTGTCCGTGCAGCCTACATTGTTTTAAGGGCCGTGTTATTATGGATCTCACCGCAGTTCCGGGAAAGTCCTGCTGTGATTGGCCAGTAGGTGAAGACCCACGCACAAAGCTGGGTTGGAAACGCAGAGGTACAGTCAGTGACGTATCATGGCCACAAAGCACAGGCGTAAACGGAACTTCTGCATATGCCGCAGAAGTGCCGTGTATGACTTGGCCAACAGAACCTTGCACAAAACTGTGCTCAAAGCGCAAAAAAGAAAGAAAGAATTGCATTGTGTTCAGAATATTGCGCACAAAGAAATGTGGGCATAGAGAATTGTAATAGATCAAAAGTATTAACAAGAGCTGGTGACTCAATAATAATGGAACACAGGTTATTGTTTTTTTGTCTATTTCCTGAAAAGTTACAGTGTTGGACATAATGTTTCCACCCAACAGCGATGATATGGATGTACATTAAATATTCATGTTCTCTTTCTTTGTACTCTATCAAAGCATATATTGCACAATGATTCATGCAAATATTCATACAAAGAAGACAAAACACAGCTTACTGTAGCTCGCAATGTGAAGGCAGCATGACGAGGTGTTGCTTCAAAACAGACACCATATCAAGCAACGCCAGCCAACTGTCCCTTATCCCTTTGAGAAGTATGTTCTTGTACTTGCATCTGAAATAGGATAATAAAAAAAAGAACGAAAATCACATTTCATTCACTTGGTAAGTGTCTACAATTCACAAAATAAAAGTCATGAATGATTGACAATACAATAGACTTTTGGTTGCCTCTGGGACAGCGGTGAGTTGAGGGGAACTTGTGCCGCTATAAACAAAATGTCCCTAAAATACCTTAAAAGGCCCTCCCGTTTCCCCCCATTTAAACCTCATCATGAAAAATGGAGAGGTGCACAGTGGCTAGTGAGGCTGTGGGTTGCATGTAACCGCTTTGTAAAGGAAACCCTCTCCGGACATCACGGAGTGTCTGGTTCAACCAGTCTGCATATAGCGCTGGGTAAAAGCGGGCCGGTCACCAGCGCTATATCGCTTGAAATCAAACAACGCCCCCAGCTGACCGGCCTGATGGCTGTCACTCACACCCATGACATGGGGGGGCGGTTATGGGGGCTGAACCGAACTAGGCTTGCAAACCTTCCCTTGGAATCAAAAGACATGGGGGTACGTTGTGCCAGCTTACGGGGTCAGTAGTCATTCTCCATTTAAGCCAGTCAATGTAACAACAAAATGCTGTCAATCATTGTTCTGACCTCTTTGGACCTCCCTTTCCGGGACTGCAAACATGTGGAAAGTGGATTTCACTTCCTTTCCTGATCACCTCCTGAATATGCAGGCACATTAATCTAATGAATTGAATTCAGTCGTCAAACAGTCACAGTATACCTCATTTTATTTTGTCCACTATCATCTCATGTATAGGTTTGATCAAAAAACAAGACAAAAGGGGTAGGTAGTGCCGTTCCTTGATAGATTTAGCCTATACAAACCGAGCCGGTTGTAATGATTGTGGTTTTGTGTGTGGCCCGGTTGTGCCGGGAAAGGGAAATGCTTTCGCGGCGATATTTGGAAAAATAAAAATGCATTCAGTTAAATAAAACATCTCTGTCTGAACACAAGCATTGCAATTATAATAGTTTAAATTACGTGAGTTTTAATTTAATTTAGAAGAAGCGGAACAACGAGGACTGTGTTTTTTCTTTGGGTAATACGTGTACAACCAGTGTTAATTTTGACAGCACATTTTTATTTAGTTCTAGATCGTAGTCTTTTGAATACAATTCCATTAAAGTTTTAGTCCCATTTTAGTCACCCGAAATGTTTTAGTTAGGGTGCAGTATATAAGGGCAGAATTAAAGTTTGGTAGAACCCTTAGTCTATTTTTTGTTGACTAAATATAAAACATTTTAGTCAACTAAATCCACAGTTGATGTAGTCGATGAAAATTTATTTTGGATAGTGTATAATGCCTGATTTTCACTTTACACCAAAAATAGCACCTGCGTCTGCTATGCATTGTTGTGAGCTTGTTGATTGGCTATTTTCGGAGTGTGTCACTTGTGCACAACCATGAGCATAAAATGACTTCTACTGGTTCTGGTTCCATGCTTCATCTCTGTCATCAGTTGACAACGCTGTCTTTTTATTAAATTGTCTCTGTCCAAAACTAGTACTTTTCAGGATTCAAATTCAAAAGCATTTTAGCAGATCTACAAGCTCGAAACATTCGAGCCACATCGCTTCATTCATGCTACATTTCTAGCTTGTGGATCTGCTGCTTTTGATACCTTTCTTTTGTAAGATATTTTTGGTCCTTTTTTTGCCTTTATATAATCACAGCAGTTAGACGGGGGGAGAGATGGGGGGAAGACAGACAGCAAAGGTCGGGACTCGAACACGCGACAGGCACTGTCATGCTGGATTACCAGCCAAGGTGCCTGGACTACTAAGCCGGCCCAGGCCAGCTTTTAATAGTGTGACGCTGTAGTATGATCAAGTATAGGCCTACCAGTAAGACGCCTGACGGAGAGAAGCGTGCACTGCACGCATCCGCCTGGGTGACAACAGACTGCTGGGCGAGCACTGGCGCTTTGGTATGGGGGGGTCAGATCAACATATGGAATGAATTATGTACTGGCCATATATGGAGTGTGTCTTGGTCAGCTCCATATATGGAGATCTATAAGGGGGGACAGCAGGGGCAGTGTCTTGAGTTTGTAGGGTTTGATGAGGGCCCAGGTAGGGCCGGGGCTTAATTTTTCGGGCCTGTTGAGAACTCTACTAATAACCCCATTGAACTCCATTCAAACTCTAGACGGGCCCCACCCCAGCCCGTCTAGAGTTTGAATGGACAGGTATCAGTCAAAAGGGAGACATCGAAGAGGAAGGACGGGTGGGGTAGGATCAACATATGGAATGCCAGAACAGGTCAGCTCCATATACAGTATGGAGATCTAAGGGTTTGAGGTCAGACGTAGAGTTGCTGCCCGGGTCCATATTATGCAGATCTAGGTGATGATCCAGTCTTCTCCATGTATGGATATCCAGGTTTTTATGAGGTCATTGTCGTGATCTTCATATATGGAGACGGCCATACATGGTGACACGAGGCGTGATGTCACGAGTCGTGACCATATATGGAGGCGTGACACGATGCACTGATTGTCAGACTGTCAGTCGGTCGCAATGATAATAAATTAAAAAGTTTAAAAAACACAAAGTTAGAGGTTTCTGCCTGACAGCAACAATACTATTAAAGAATAGACCTTAAAGAATGCTTCATACTTGTAAAGACAGGTGTCCGCAAGACAGCCTCATCCAGCAAAAAACTTTGTTCAGATGGAAACATGTCACCTTTGTTTGAAGACAAGGTATGAATCAGCATTTACTCGTAATGTTAGGGATATCGTTTGAACTCATTCAGCGGGGTGTGAATTTTCTTTTCCTCATTCTTGCCCGTCTATTCAAATGTAGAGTGTTTCTTTCATGTTCATATTGAGTTACTATACATATATTGTGAATGGCAGAGCAGGTGAGACAGGAGCTATTCAATTGTCTCGCACTACGATTTTGTTTGACATTAAAAAAAAAATATATATACAGTGTATATCTGCATTGAACAAGCATTTTTAAAAGTCCCTTTTAGTTTTGTCTTCACATTCAAATCAGCAGCTCTTCTTACACAGCAATCCTAATGAGGATCAGTGTTTGTTTATGGAAATTGTTAGATTTTTATTTGTATTTATTTTATTCATGAAATACCTTCAATTGATGAAAAAACCCTTTTTCTACTATAGGAAATAACAAAAAAGTCTAAATTAAAAATAAAAATAAATCATGTGGGAGGTGGTCCCGAGCCACAGGTTGAGAACCACTGATCTAGAATAGATAGTGTCCATGGCGTACGGTACATCAGCCCGTATAAAAAGACCAGGCGCCTCGATCGGCACGGCTATACAGTACAGGCCGTTCCCACAGTGCTCCGATTCAGTGCAACTCAACCGTCAAACATTACACTTACGCAACAATACACCCCCCCCCCCCCATCCCCCCAAACACACTTCCAATACAAAAGGATTAAGCTTGTGTTTGTGACACCGCGCCGACACTCCCATCATAATAGAGCTAATTATGCCTCTGTATTCGCAGATCCCCGGGCCTTCAAGTAGCGTCAATGCTGATACAACACGGCACAAATTACACAGCAGAGGCGTATGGCCAATATTCCAGCCCCGGCTATCGCCTTTTATGCGCTGCATGTCACACGGCAAGCCCTGAGCCCTCCTGAAAAGGAAAACAAGGCGTGCTCCCTTTTGCCCACAAGCTAGGAGGTTTTATAGTCCTTGTCTAACAGGATACCAATCACATTCACATGGTGACAATGGCCAAAGCCACCCGATATGTGGGATTCCTCTGAACTTGGTAATATAGCGCCTGACACTCACTCACTCCCCCCCCCCCCCCCCCCCCCCCGACAAATGTTGCTGGCCTTCCTTGCCAGGCTAGCTTTAGCATTAGCCTACACGTACGTGCTGCTGTTAGCATGCTACATTTTACACGCACGCACCAAACAAACACACACACACACACACACACACACACACACACACACACACACACACACACACACACACACACACACACACACACACACACACACACTTTGACTTGTTTAACTCCTTTAATTCATGGCATTCAGGCATTGTTTTTTTAATAATTATGCAAAGATGAAATAAGTAAGTAATTAACAGATCTCGAAGCTCACAAACTCTACAAATTCACTATCACAGATCAAGTTATTAATTTACAAAAATGAAAATGACGAAATGTGAAGATAAGAGATCTCTGTCCAACAGCGACAATATATAAAAGCATATATTCTGCGGGACATATTGACTTGAGTAAAGATTTGACAGAGCAAATTTCACTTGTTGTCGAGTACTATTTGACCAGTGCAGCTGTAATAATAATAATAATATCTGGGATCTATATAGCGCTTTTCGTAACACTCAAAGACGCTTTGTGTCTGGGGCCATGGGAAAAAAGGACAACTTTATTAGAAGAAAAAAATAATAATAATAAAACCAATGAAACAGTGCATATGACAAGTTTTAAAAACACATCCGCTTGGGAATGCGGTTGTGAACAGGTGGGTTTTCAGTGAAGATTTGAAGGTAGGAAGTGATATGGGGCATCTTGGATGTGTTTGGGGAGAGCGTTCCAGAGGGTAGGGGCGGCCACGGAGAAGGCCCTGTCGCCTTCTCCGAGCTGTACTCAAAGTATGCAGGGGTTGAGTACTTTTGCCCTGTGCTGCCCGCAAACAACAGTGCACTGCCTCTTTTCATGGTCAGGTGGCTGAGGATGGAAACAGGATCTCGGCCACACAAACCACAGGGGGTTTGAATTGGGACAAGATAGTTGCAAGGAAACAGAAATCAGACAGAGCATCCTGTATTCTGATACACTGAGGAAGCAGTAATGAAGAGAATGAAGCCTCGCGCCACAATAAAAAAGAAAGGACGTACCCCTCCCCTTTTCCAACCAAAAGACCCCCCATGCCATCCTGTTTAACCATTTATAACCATATAGACTGAGCCAGGGGTTTTCAACCCTTTTCATATCAAATCAAGGTCCATTATCCATTCGGCATTTGATGCCACGGACCACCATTTGATGTGATTTAGCATCTCACATCCAAAAGTTAGAATATGCCATTATCGTTGGATACATAATTTTGTCCGCACTTCCATGCTATTGATGTTGGTACCATGAGAGAGATAACAGGCAAACAAAATAACAATTCTTCTACATTCTCTAATTGTGTACTTGCAGATGTTTAGAAATAATTTAACTCTTGAGAGCATAACAATGAAACCAAAGGGACCCTTATAAGGTCCATTTGGTTTCACTTCACGCTTTCAATAGTTAAAGATCTAGTAAGGGTCCATTTGGTTTCCAACTCTCCATAATTTAGCTGGGAACACACACCTGAACGCGCCACTCGTGGCCACTGGTGAAATCCACTGCTCTACATCTATGCTTACCAAATCGTGGCGCGTGTACCCACGGTATAGGTGGAGGTACTGCAGTATAGGAGCGTGTACCCACGGTATAGGTGGAGGTACTGCAGTATAGGAGCGTGTACCCACGGTATGGTATAGGTACTGCAGTATAGGAGCGTGTACCCACGGTATAGGTGGAGGTACTGCAGTATAGGAGCGTGTACCCACGGTATAGGTGGAGGTACTGCAGTATAGGAGCGTGTACCCACGGTATAGGTGGAGGTACTGCAGTATAGGAGCGTGTACCCACGGTATAGGTGGAGGTACTGCAGTATAGGAGCGTGTACCCACGGTATAGGTGGAGGTACTGCAGTATAGGAGCGTGTACCCACGGTATAGGTGGAGGTACTGCAGTATAGGAGCGTGTACCCACGGTATAGGTGGAGGTACTGCAGTATAGGAGCGTGTACCCACGGTATAGGTGGAGGTACTGCAGTATAGGAGCGTGTACCCACGGTATAGGTGGAGGTACTGCAGTATAGGAGCGTGTACCCACGGTATAGGTGGAGGTACTGCAGTATAGGAGCGTGTACCCACGGTATAGGTGGAGGTACTGCAGTATAGGAGCGTGTACCCACGGTATAGGTGGAGGTACTGCAGTATAGGAGCGTGTACCCACGGTATAGGTGGAGGTACTGCAGTATAGGAACGTGAGATCAAGTGGAAAATAAAAGCACTAATATAATAATAACCTTGCAGTCGGGTGGAAACCTCTTATCTCCATATTTAAAATGTGTGTTTTTTCCCCCCGTAAATTAATTCATGATTATTAGTGAGGACTTATTATATGAAGATAGGTTGAAAAGTGGTGAAGTGGTCCTTTAAATTAATTAGCAGAAACGTGGCGTGAAGCCTCACATTTTGAAATTGTCCATCTGTTATTTTTGAAAAGTTAACAGTTTTGGACATAATGGGGTTTTCACCCAACAGAGATATTGATAAAACATTGTAAAACCATGTGAACCTGCCACAAATCCGGACTAGCACAACTGTTATGGAAAAATAAATACAAATAAATAATATATCCATTATGCTATTTTGTTTTTAATATATTGGCATCAAAAAGCTGGATTTACCAAAATGTGTATGGCCGCAGTTATATTTAAAATAAAACTGCTCAGGAGACCCTGATTGGAACTATTTCACATGGTTTTGTAATGTTCTATTCTTCAGAAGGAGCAGCTAGGAGGCATAGCATCCATTAATAGCATCATTATGCTATTAACATCGGCGGAACAGAAGTTGATCCTGCCAGTAGCATATGGTTGTCTCAAAGATGAAGTCATGCATGTCTAAGTACAAACGGCCTGTACAGTGAAACTGCGACAGGCTTTATATCTGCCAATTGGCAAAAAAGTTAGAATTATACTTATTTTTTTAAACTGTAGTATATTTATGTGACATTTGCCCAAAAATCTGAATGAAGTTTGAAACTATGGTATTGATCTGACAATTGGCAAAAAGTCAGAAATTGGAATGGAAATTGGATTTCTTGCAACAGAATGAAGTTTTTATTACTGTCTGTACAGTACAGATTCAAGTACACAGTTCGTCCTTCCTTAGTTAACTTTGTTTTCTAATATGATGCTTTGTAAGTTTGTATAGTCCCGTTGCAGCAACATTTAAAGAATATGCCAGGAGGACAGTTCAATGGTTCCAAGGATGTTGTTGAAGAGTTCTTCTGAGGCACCTTGATGGTCACCGTTTTGGCCTCGTGTATGGTTTTCTATTGCTATTCTAGACAAAATATAGACGACAGGTAAAGGAGTAGGCCTACTTGGATTCCCAAATCAGGGAAAGGACTACAAAAACGGGTGCTGAACCATCTATCCTCCCTGGGTTTCAACGTGAATCAATGAAGACGTGAGACAAGAGCGCGTTGGCACCGGCGCAGTCAATAGACTTCATCGGCATATAGCCGATGAATATAGAATATAGCGCTGTCTCTTTCACAAGGATCGAAGCGATTCTGCAGTGTGTGGCATCGTTAAAGAAAGGACGCACAGTTCCTTTTGACACGTGCCTGAGGATGGCGGGGATAATTGCTTCGGCCATCTCCCTCATACGCCTAGAGGCAGACTGCACATGAGACCCTTCCAGCGATGAATGAGATCTCTGAAAGTACGTTTTCAACGAGTGGACACCAAAATAAAGCTATAGGGTTCAGGTCATTGAAGGCTATAGCGAACCGACTTTTTTCCCATGGTGACACTCGTGCAGCTGTGCAGATCTGGGCAGTGTCTGCTGCTGCTGCTCATCTGTCACTGATTGGCTACTATCACCAAAGTGTGGGACGCAGCCTGTCCTGATAGCGCTAAAGACTGTATTATGGTCACTGTCAACGGTGGAAACCTTGTATGTCCAAAACGTATTTAAAAATAACTATTATTTTAAAGTGGTGGAACTACAAGTTCATGTGATGCTGTTGTGAAATTTTAGATCGGCTATTTTCATTACTTTTGTATGATTAAGTATAGGGCATTAATTTACGTGGGGGGGGGGGAAATACTAGACCAAATAGTTGAAATATGGAGATACAAGCACATATGGATATGGATATGGAGACGCCTGACTCACGCCTTAGAGACTCTGCCTAATGCATTACGAACCCATATTGTCTCTGTCGGGTGGAAAACTGTCCAAAACTGGTACATGGGTTCAAATTTAAAAACAGCAAAAGTAGCAGGCGTGCTTAGAGCTGGCGGATCTGCTACTTTACGTATGATCAAGTGAGGAATTAATTTACAAAAAACTAAAAAACTGTAATGATTATGTAAGAAACATTTCTGCTTGCCTTCAAAAGCTACAAATGCACTGAAAATTGTTATGAGTAATATATTTTGGGTTCAAACTAAAGGTTTTTTGTCTATATCTCTATAGCCTGTTGTGTACTATAGTGTTTGTTCTGTAACAGTGTTAAATAGCTCTATATTGTGATAGTACTCATTGCTATAGTGTTTGTTCTGTAACAGTGTTAAATGGCTCTATATTGTGATAGTACTCATTGCAGTGTTTGTTCTGTAACAGTATTAAATGGCTCTATATTGTGATAGTACTCATTGCAGTGTTTGTTCTGTAACAGTGTTAAATGGCTCTATATTGTGATAGTACTCATTGCAGTGTTTGTTCTGTAACAGTGTTAAATGGCTCTATATTGTGATAGTACTCATTGCAGTGTTTGTTCTGTAACAGTGTTAAATGGCTCTATATTGTGATAGTACTCATTGCAGTGTTTGTTCTGTAACAGTATTAAATAGCTCTATATTGTGATAGTAATCATTGTTATACGGTACATGTAGAGTGTGTGTTCAGTAACAGGGCGTCTCTCCTGCTCTTCAATAAACACAACATTACATTTTCAGGTGGGTTGCCAGAGAATGCCCATTTATCAGCTTCCTTCAATGTTATAGTGTTTCAGTTCCAATTCATATTTTTGTTGTTGATTGTTTTGTTTCATCATTTACAATTTCACTTGTTTATCCTGTATCCTGTATGAGTTATCCTGATTGGATGAAATTGGTATCCCAACCAACCTGAACCTGTATTTTCGGTTAACTAAAGAGCTGGAGAGAAGGGGAGACCCCTGAACTCAACAGATACAATATAGACATTATAGAGCCAGTTGCATAAACAAAAGTATAGCGTTGCTGTCGTACAGAAACCTCTTATCTCCATATTTTAATTTTTTTTGTGTTTTTTTTTTCTTTTCCGTAAATTAATTCCCTACTTGATCATTCTACAGCGTCTCACAAAAGCATCAAAAGTATCAGATCTGCAAGCCCAAAACTAGTAATTAGTTCCATTGCTCCAAGCAAGAACAAAACAAATTGATTGTTCGCTAAAATAAAATCTTGAAATGCCCGTGGCCCACCCATTCTGAACACTTCACTGTTAAGTGGTCAGATAGCAAACACTTTTATGATTCCCAAGTGGGCCCTCATCCAGACACGGTTAAGAATCATTTCACACGAGCTGTTACCAACTATTGGAAAGTACAAGTTTGCTCAATTACTGTAAGTACACTTTTGAGGTACTTTGACCTTTTCCAAGACTTTATAACTCCCTTCTTACTGGTCTCCCGGCATGTGCCTCCAAATGATCCATGAATGACGCATCACACTTGCTCTGCAACCAGCCAAATATTCTGCATGTCTCCCCTCTTTTCCGCTCCATCCGTTGGCTCACATAGCCTCACAGTTGCTGCCCGCAAAACACTGTTGTTGGCCTACAAAGCAGACAATTTATATCTTCAAAGCCTGATCCAACCATACAACCCCTCTCTCTCACTCAGATTAGCTAACACAGAGAAGCTGTCAGAACCTTCCATAAAACATCCAGGACAACGCTCCACACACTAGTTCCTAGACTTTCTTCTCCCTTCTGGCTCCCAAACTGTAGAACAAACTCCCCATTGCAGTAAGAACGGTAGACTCACTCCCAATCAAGGGAGACTCAACCCGTAGCACTTTAAAATATAATTTAGATAGCAAGTTATTTAGACCGATGCCATGCAGGTTCATTCGTGGACCAGGTTCATTTGTATATCTATAATCCTAAATGACTATTTATATTGCATTTGACTATTACCTCGTGCTTAAATCACCCTGGATTAAAAGCGTCTGCTTATACCTACATTGTAAATAGTTTATTATACAGTAGGCTACTTCTACTACATCTCACAGACCATGCAATATTGCACATTTTACTCCACTACAATTATTTGAAAATGTACAAGTTACTTTGTGGACTTAGACAAATAAACAACCAATTTAGCCCTTACTTCTATACTTCTTAATATATATATTCGAAAATACCTCATCTACAAGCAGATATGATACTTTCGCAAGAGTTTGAAAACCTTTTGCACAAGGAGCCTACTTTACTGTAGGTTGATTGATTGATTGATTGCTTGATTGATTGATTGCACACTGCATTTATTCAAAAATGTAAACAGTGGTACAGTAAAACATTTAGGCTAAAAAGGATAACACAACAAAACTTCCTGGGGACTTCAATTAGTCAGCAGATCATATAATATGAACACATAATACATGTCATCAATATAGCTATATTAGAAACATTAAAAAGAAGGAAACGACGGCAGTGCATGACCCCTCTCCTATGATGTGATATTGCTATACATTTTAACGTAAACATACAGTATGGCTATAGCACCGACCCCATGATAATAGTGCCTAAAACAAGCCCCGCCACACACACACACACACACACACACACACACACACACACACAGCCATCCAACAGTCCCAGCGTGTTACGCACCCCCCCCCCCCCTCTTCCTCCCACCTCCCAGCCAAAGGAAGGGTTTTGAAATCAGCTTGGCTTACCTTCAACACTTCAACCAAAGCAAGCAGAGCCGTGAATGTTTTGTAAACGGAGGCGTTTTTGGAAGAGACACTGAAGCCCTCTCTCTGCCCGCGAGGTGCTAAATCTGAAACTGGGGGGGGAGGGGGGTAAGGAAAAAAATAAAAAGAGAAACATGACCACAAAAAAAGAAAAGTGAGCTCCTTGAATCACCTCGTCAACGGGTAAAGGAAGACCCCCACCTCCCACCCCCCTATCAAAGAATCTTTCATAAACACTTGAAACACCCCCCCTTCCACACACCTGTCACGGTGTGTTGTCCCCTCCTACTACGCTGTTTTCCAGCCAACTGCACTCGGGACAAAGCAAAAAAACTTTGCTGTCCGTGGCAGAGACCTCGTATCTCCATATTATATTTCAACGTGAGGTTTCTTTCTCTTCTTTTACCGCATTGTGAGTTTGTAGGCCGTCCAGCAATTGAAACTTTCAATCGCATAAGTGCATTCATTGTGTTGTATACATAGCAGGATTCATCCAAATGTATTATTTATTATTATACTATACTTTTAATATGTATCCAATACATTAAAAAACATATGTTATTTATTTAATTATCTTAAATTATACCCTCTTTGGTGTGTAGATATACACAAAGACACAACCTGAATTTCTCTCTCTCTCTCACGCACGCACGCACGCACGCACAGATGGAATTTCTCTCTACAATGGTATAGTGGTTTTCAGCTGGAGGCTTGTCAAAGTTTGATTGAATACTTTAGCATTTTTTAGCAAAGTCGGTTGTATGGCGCCGCCGAGGTGCTAATAATTATGCTGTTCTGCTGTGTTTCCTCATTCATTCAGCCCAGCTTCAAGCTCATTGTGTCTGCAGTGAAGCCAAGGAACCACCGGTAGTCTGAAAGAGACAGAAGCCAACATGCAGATGCCTGTGGCCGGGAGATGAGCTTCGCAGAGCAGATTCATTGTCAGCCGCCTCTCGCTGCCCTTTCAGTCTCGTGATGGAGTGTTAACAGACAGGGGGCAATTTGCAATTTAGGCATTTAGCATGACGCTCATAATCCAGACCGATTTACTGTAAGCAAGTAATATGAATTGCATTTTTATAGCGCCTTTCCAAGTGCTCAAAGCGCTTTACAATGGTTCATTCATTCATACATTGGGAGGTGAAGCGGCGAACAGTCAACGCCAGCGTCCTCACTTCCCACATTCACACACCAATGGTGGCAAGCTCACACCGACCAACTCATTGGAGGCAATGTAGGGTTCGGTGTCTTGCCCAAGGACACTTCGACATGTGGACAGGAGGAGCCGGGATTCAAACCGCCGACCCAGGGATCATTGGACGACCTGCTCTACCTCCTGAGCCACAGACGCCCTAGATAAGTTAATACATCATATACATAGAAATATCATCGTTAATCATACATAAGCTAAGAACCTGACAGTGGAATATCTATGCTATACGCCTGTAAGGTCGTCGGGGCTAGGACAAGTGCTACAGCAAGTGCTATGGGCTAAGATGGGGTCTGAAGAGGTGGGTTTTCAACCTACGGCGGAAGATTGGGAGTGAGTCTGCAGTTCTGCAATGGGAAGTGCATTCCATAGTTTTCGAGACAGAAGGGAGAAGAGTTTGGGACGTGTGGAGTGTTGTCCTGGCATTTTTAGTGAAGATATACTTCCAGCTTCCCTGCGTTGGCTGATCTGAGCATGCGGGTTTGCATAGGGTTCCATCAGACTTGCAACATATGGGGGTGCCATACCTTTGGTTGCTTTGAATGCCAGCATCAGAGTTTGTACTCTGTGCGGGCAGCGGCCGGGAGACAATGGAGGGAATGGAGAAGGGGGGAGACATTGAAGACCAAGCGAGCTGCGGCATTTTGGATTAATTGGAGAGGCTTAAGTGCGCATGCCGGTAGGTCAGTAAGGAGGGAGTTACAATAGTCAAAGGGCAGAATCAGAAATCTTTGAGCGTTATAAAGTCGCTGTGATTGGTTGAGATGGCCATTGGCCATATAAGCAAATCCCAATTCGATACAAGCTGCCTTAACATCCTGCCCCCCAATTGCTGTGATTGGTTTGGACATGCAGAGGAAGCCAGGCAAACTTTTGATGGGTTCAAAGGGTCAAAAACAGGCAAAGTTAAGCGGATGAACCAATGGTTCAGCGTGTGTGTGTGTGTTTCTATTTGTGTGGGTTTCTATTTTGATGTCATGAAAAGTATCACGGTGCAGTTCGTTTTGGACATACATGCTTTCTTAGCCGACAGCGACGGGATAAAAGGAGGACCTCTGAAGCGTTCAGTGTGTGGACCCTGTGGGCACTGCTGTGAGGCCCGACTATACCTTTGGGCTGGACGTCCCCTCTGCGCTCCGCGGGGACACAACCTGAGCAGGGGGGGACAGCACAACACGCCAGCGGGGCTGAAAGAGACTCGCTTGAATGAGAGGAACCATGAGGGCCATTGTGTTTTAAATGAGCGATTGTCTGCCGGCCCGCAGTCTAGCTACCACCAACCGTCTCTCTGGAAATACATTCTGGGGCATATAGGCTAAAAAAAAATCATACAAATCTCCCTTTTAAACAACAAATGTTGCCCTTTGTTTGTTTGTGGAATTATTGTCATTTGTATTGTCCATATTATCGAAAAATATTTCTGATCTACAAGCTGATCTATTTTTAGCGAAGAGATAGTGTAGAGTGGGGGGAAGGGGGGGTAACGTGGTACAGAGTCAACTCATGTCCAGTTCACCAAGTCTAGGACAGGGGTCTTCCAATGTTCTTTCAGGCCAAGGACCCCTTGGCTGAGAAAGAGATGAAGCAGTGACCCCCCACTTCATATTGTATAGATATAGAACTTTTTCATAGATAGCTTCATATAGACAATATAGGCAATACCATCAATGTTGTGAAAGTGAAGTATAGCGTAAAGTAAATGCACAGTATGTCTTCTCATGCAATCAAGTGCCTTTAATTGGAACCTGTGGCGCAACAAGCTGGTTGGTTGGCCAGGTGAGGGAGCCAATCAGACAGGACCAATTAACAAAGTTAGGCCTATATACAGTACAAAGGTCTGTGCAGGGCCACTGGTTGAGACACAGTGTTGCATGGATGGCACCGGCTGCTTAATTGGTTGATTCTGAGCACCATCAAAGTCTGGGCACGGGTGAAGTGAGGTCAGGGTGACACTCCACCCCCACCCACCCTTCACACGCCTGCCATCTTGTCCCTGCATTGTGTGTGTGTGTGTGTGTGTGTGTGTGTGTGCGTGTTTTATGTCGTGTCCCCTCTGAGACCTCAGAATGTACCACCACCTGCTTTCCATTGCACCACCCCCTGCACCACACTGTATAAGAGTGATAGGGCCGATTCATACTCCTATTTTACCGTTGTTTCGGCGCTGTAGTGCCGAAATGATTTCGGCTCGTCAGAAATTTTCAGTAGCACAGAAGAGCCGACTTTAGGATGGTACCCCCCCCCCCCCCCGAACCTTAAATGACGTCACATTGTAGGCTCTACACTACAGCGCCGAACCGACTGTTATTCGGCTCTATAATAGGAGTATGAATCGGCCCTTAGTGTAATCTAACTCTGAGTGGGTCAGAAATGGATCCAGCAGCCTTTTACTCTTCTACGGAGAGAAAGGCCTGGTCACAATATACGGTTGGGACGGAACATCCATCAGATGTATTTCCCCCTGATACAATATTGTTTTGACCAATCACAACACTTGTTTCATTCACGGAGAATGTAAACAGATTTGTAAAGCGTCAACGTCATTTCCTTGAGCGGTACTTCCGACAAAATCCCGCTACTTACGCCAAATTTCAGCTATGCACTCTAGCGTATATTGTGCCCAGCGTGACCCAGAATGCAGTAGAGCACTGTCTCCACCGTGTATCTTAATAACATTGCTCTTTGCACAATGCACAAGAGCTTCTAAATGAATACACAAATGTTGTAAGGATTCCCTTGTTACCATGCATGCATGTCACCCTTCTGTTTATGCTGAATCAGTCTATAGTGTGTGAACATGCATGGTCGATGCACTGGATGATGCCTTGACGCTATATGGGGGGTGCCATGGCATTGGTTGTATAGTAGGCCACAATCAGTGTTTTGTAGAGCGGGCCGGCAGCAACCGGGAGCTAATGGAGGGAACGGAATAGGTGTAAACGTGTGTGTGCGTGCATATGTGTGTGTGCATGTGCCGTGCATGCATGTATGCATGCGTGTGTGTTTCTTATGGGGGGTGCTACACTGGGGATGGAACGGAGCCGCACCGTGGGCAGAGCAGAACGGAAGCAGCTAGGTGTCACCCGCACTCGGTGTAGCTGCAGGTTTCCATTGATAACAGTGTCAGCGTACCGTTGCGGACTCCGCTCCGTTTGCCAATTCCGCGGCCAGTGTAGCCCAGCCCTTAGACCTGCTATGAGTCGAGGAGTGGTTGTCAAAGTATAGGGTCCCCTCAGGGTTACTTGTGGAAGTTCCAAATGAGATCCCAACAGGTCTGTATAACCATTTTGTACACTCTCACAGTCTGTGAGCTACATATAGAGGCCTAACATTGAGCCATGATTATCAAATGAGTGGGCAAAGCCATACCTCTCTATACAATTGTTTATAGGGTCAATATAATTAAATTAATATATGATATCACACAATTGTTATTGTCACCTATACATGATGGATGAATAGGATGAAAAAAAAATAGGTATCACCATGAAACCTACCAAGTTGATTACTTTGACTTGTTTTCTGATTTTTTTAAAAATAGGAATAGGATTATATAGGAAAATGTAAACACAATTAGAAGGTTGACTCATCTCTGTGTCACTGGACCCTCAGGGCACTGCGTCACTACCGGGGCAGACAATCACCAAAACACGGCCCACCATGCAGGGACCCCTGCCGTCTGCACTGGCGAGGGCAAGGGATGGACCTGCGGACAGTTACCACTCATCGAGGAGGCGCTGGGCAGTGGAGACTGCAGGAACACTGGGCATGCAGTGGGAGCCATGGAGGGCCAGGGAGGAGCAAAGGTGAGGACCCCCGGGGAGGAATCAGGCACCGGGTACCGAATATAGGAAACAGTTGGCCGAAAACCGAATACCGAATAGCCGAATACAGCTTTGTTGTAAAGCTACCTGATTATGGCAAAATACATGATTATGGATTTTCATAATTGATTCATCGGGTGATTATTTAAACGATTAATTGGATTATGGCACCTTTTTGCAATTACCTTTAAAAAAATGCTTCAAGTTATTGTAGGCATGTTGTAACTAACAATAAAGACAATAAAAATGAATACTCCTTCAAAATGTATATTTTACCCCCTTTTTATATACAATTTGATTTCATTGCCATTCCTTGTACTTGTAATGATACTGTAATCTGTAATGTTGACTGTGTATAGCTGACTGTCTTTCTTCCCATTTCTATCTCTGGGACCCCAATTTATTTTTTATTTCTATTGTAAAAATCAAGTAAATTTTGAGAGTCTATTTGGTTCCATTTTTGCACTCTGTTACAGACCCTTTAGGGTCCACTTGGTTTACTTCCTAACTATCTATAATGTAGCTGTAGCACTATGAGAACCACTGTCCTACACAGTCTGTGTGGGCACGCACACGCGCGCACGCACAAACACACACACACACACACACACACACACACACACACACACACACACACACACACACAATAGCATGCTAGCTGATAGGGGAAACCGTTCTTATTTAGCAGCCATATTAGCATGTTCTCTAGTCTAGGCTCTAGTATCACATATTGCCAAAGTTAAACAGCACTGAACAACTGATCATTGTTAAGCAAAACGTTCACGGACGTTCTGCTTCTGCTTTTGCCCTGTGCCCACTTCAATGCGCTGATGAGATTACACACAGGTGGAACAAATTTGAGGAGCTAACGAGCAAGCTCACTGCTAGTGTTCGTCGTAGCCTGCCTGCAAGCTCACAGATTCAGACATTGGGGAGCATTTTTTGTCATACGACAAAAGAATAGACAGTGGCGGTGCTCACAAATACCATGTTTTGGGACCTGTTTTGGGCATTTTGCAACCTATTGATGAGCTCGCAGTTTTCGCGGAGCGCATCGCAGCCACAGCACAGAGCTCTGTGTGTGTGTGTGTGTGTGTGTGTGGGGGGGGGGGGGGGGGGGGGGGGGGAGAGGGGTAGATGCGGAGCGCTCTGGTTACGTTCAAGACAATCGCGTGTTGTGTTTATACCGACCCGGTGTTTTGAATATTCGGTGATATATTTTCGGCCTATTTGAGCCGAAACCGAATAGGCCGAAAATACATTTTTTGCCATTTTCGGCCGAATATTTTCGGTGGCCGAATTTTCGGTGCATCCCTAGTTTAAATAAGTCAAAATGCAGACATGGGTCACATGGAATCAGTTACTTGAGCCACATTCAGAGGTAGTTTCAAATCTGATTCAAATCTGATTTGAGGAGATCCGTCTCAGTCTGAATGCAGCAACCTGGACTAAATCAGATTCCATGTGACTTGCATTTAGACTATAATTTAAACAAATCAGATTCGAAAAACATTTTAATTTGGCATCTATTGCATCATTGTGACCGTGGGCATGCTCTATAATAATTGTGAAAAACATATTTTTTTCCCCATTTCACTACATCTTTAAAGTTCTGTTTAAGAGTGCCACACTGTAAATACATTATTCACCTTTCGCAGGTCAACACGGACCTGTCGTGTTACACGCACCGATGTGGAGGTCAACTGTTTTTCTGCACAACGCGCAATACTGATGTGTACACATCTGAAGCAGCCGCTGATCGCTTGCCGCTTACTCCCGGAGCGATTGTGTGTCTGTGTATTCACATGAGTTGAGTTGCGTTGCATAATAATTTCGACCTTCCATTATTTCGACGTCCCAATAGTCCGACAAACGTTAGGTTAGTGTGAGGTTAGGGTTAGTGGGTCTGTGGCATTAGTACGGCGGCTTGTTATTCCGACATTACTAAGTTAACCCTACCCCGAACTCTAACTCGTTCCCTCAACCAGAAACCTAACCATAACCGCATGGGGAAGCCACAGGGTGAGTCTTAACCCGGCCACGTATGTCAAACTAACGGGATGTCGGCCTAATGCGCAGTCCCCAGTCATTGTGTTGCATTGCAATACATTTGTGTTGCATTTCTTTGTGTTCCATTGCTTTGCATTGTGTTGCATTGCATTATGGTATTGTTGCTGCGTTGCGTTGCACTGCAGTGACTGCACTGCATTGTGTTGTGTTCTCAAACTGTTTCATGTCAAGGGACGCTCAAATTGACACATACCTTTTCAAACGAGGATCCTTGGTCTATCCCCATTTGATATGCCAGGGATCACCATAACAGAGAATATTCACAGCCATATACTGTAGCAGTGTTTCTGAAACGTTTTAATTTCAAGGACCCTCAGTTTGACACGCATTAGGCCCGGACCCCGACTTGACACCATTTTGATCTTTGGGAACCCAATCTAGTATCATCATCAGTGTTACGGTATAACTCTGATGTGTGCACATTTGTTTCCATTTGTACACTCTCTGAGTTACAGACCCATAAGGGTCCATTTGGTTAGTAACCATCACTCATTTGACTGGGGACCCCCTGGACCCCTGCTACACCTGTACGAACACAATTGGCCTGTGTTCGGGGGGAGGGTGATATTCTGCATGTACGGGCTGGAGTGTTGGACAGGAGGAGTAGAAGCCAGGAGGACGGCTCTGGCAGGGGAGAGACAGAAGGATACAACAGTATAGTGACAACACACTGGAATGTACGTGTGTGGGGAGGAAACAAATTGGCACGATGACTAAATCTCTCTGTCTCTCTCATTAGCAGGCAACAGTGCAGCACTATCTCTCTCTGTTTCTGGCAAAACAGCGCCCCTACTGGTACTCATAGTCATACTGGTGCTCATTAACGTCACATAGGCGGACACATAGGTTAACACGTACATTGCTGTTCCTTGGAGTGGTTGCACCACTCAAAAAGATGAACATTCAGAAAATAAATGCCGATCTACAAGCTGACAATGCTTCATGTTGGTGGCTATTTCCGACGGTAAAGGTTTGGTGTAGAGTGTGGGGGGGGGGGGGGGGGGGAGGCTCCAGAACCCTGGGGGACCTCATCCGGTCAACAGAGTACACAGGGTTTATGTCCCGTTCACAGAGTTGGGGGGGGGGGGGGGCTGTCCAACCCTGTTGTCTCCGTCGTCGCCTCTCCCGGCCCCCCTCGCTGAGAGAGACCGTAGGACTTTTGTCACGGCTGAGGTTATTGTATTTCTAATTAAGTCCGGGTTAATCTCCCCGCGGCTCCCAGCCCATTTGTGATGTGATACGGGGGCCGTGGCCACTGTGGCAAAGTGACATTTATTGGACCGTCTGACCCCCCCCCCCCCCCACACACACACACACACACACACGGGCGTGCGTGCGTGCGTGGGGGACTAAATAAAGCAATCGATAATTTGCATTTTAATTTGCCACAACTTCCTCCTTCGCTCCCTTTAATTTATTGAACTCTCCGTTCGTCCCGTCGGCCGGAGTCTGATTATTTTTTTCTTTTCATTTCCTTCTTCAGTTATTCCCTGAAGGGGGCGTTGCGAGAACGAGGCGTCACCCCACACTAACTGTCACGGCTTAATTAAAATGATGGAGGACGGCGCGCGCGAGGGAATAAAGAAAATTATGTTTCCCCGCAACAATGCGGACAACATCGTTTAAGGAAAACTCCTGGCATGTCATAGATCACAGCCGGCATAACATCACACCCCCTTATTTCCTATCGCCTGGGTCACGTGACTTATGAACGCCGTTATAATAAGGACGTTTGGATATTTATGAGGAGAAGTGTTCATTGTGAAAAATACAATAAAAACAAAGGAATTTCCCTTTCATGTGACTAAAGATCTGCCTGTTCATCCAAATACATAATGACTAACATGCTGAGCTGGCCCTCCAAGACACATAATCGTCTCTGTCGGGTGGAAACCTCATATGTCCAAAACTGTGACTCTTCAGGATTAAAGTTCAAAAATAGCAAAAGTGGCAAATCTACAATCTCGAAAGAAACGTGTTGCTTTTGAACGCTACTCTTGATGTGTTTGTGTGATCACTGTAGTACGATTAAGTAGTAGGGTGTTAATTTACGTAGTATGTATATGGAGATACAAGTTTTCTGCCCAACAGCAACGATATGACAGCGCTTCTCAAACTTTGCATGTCAGTGATGTTTAGTGCAATTTCCACATTGAAATAAAGCATTTTATAATATCTCACAACGGGTAAGGGCTAGTAATAATAATACAGAAAAAACATGAGAAGTACACATTTATCACATTCATATATTTTTATCAGTTGTCAATGGGTGACCCACACCTTCCCTGCGACCTCACTCGGGGTCCCGACTCCCGACCCATGGTTTCGAGAACCACGACTTAGCCTACTGGAAAACAGAAAAATAGAAGCTCGACAAGCTCACGCAGCGCATAGCTCGTAGATCTGCTATTTTTCCGGGCACACGCTATACCGCCGCACGCCAAAACTATAAATCAGGCTTCGCACACGGGAGTCTCTAACCTCAACAGACGTGCTTCTGTTGTTGGGCCCCCACAGACAACACAAAGGGGGCCTATCACTGCATGGGCGTGTCCCCTGGCCCCTAATTAATGCCGCGTACCCACCCCAGCCTTCCCCACTTTGTGCAAACACACAGAGCCACACAGGCTGCTCGCCTATATACCCAATGTTTGGGGACTTCGTCTCGGCACCGGCGATCAGGTTTCAGGGCAGAATAGAAAGAGCCTCAAACACTTTTGTCTGACGGTAGTGAAAGGAGCCAGGGCCGCATCTCTCTGGGTTAGGTCAGCGAGCTACTGTACCTCTGACCCATTTAGATGACTCGCTGCCAGGCTCCCGAATGTCCACAACGCAGACAAAAGGGGGAAGACTTTAGAGGAGTGCAGATGTAGAGGCGTCCTGGAAAACGTTCAGATAACGGATAAGGATTTGTCTCTCCCCGGAACGGTTGTGTTTCAGACTATAGTCGGACAAATTGATAGGACTCTTTATCCCGTCAAAGTCACGTTTCTTTTTTGGAGGTGAGAAAAGGGAACATGAGGACTCATTGTGAGGAAATATAAACGACTATCGGACTTCTTGTGGAGCGAAACACTGCAACAAAGACACATTCTGTTTGGAATGAAAATGTACTGTGAATGTATTCACTGTATTAACTGTATTCTGTACTATTAACCCTCTTAAAAGGGCTCACACTCAGTCACATCAATGCCAGAACGCCTGACCCTGGGCGGGGATTATGCTTTGACTCTCCTGGTTGTCTGTCTGTCTGTCTGTCTGTCTGTGAACAGCAAATCTCGGGCACTGCTGAACCGGTCGGCGGAAAGTTTTTTAACTGTCTGCTTCACGTTTTGGCCTATAAACTATTCTAGTTTATGATGCACTGATCGGTTGGCAGTTTTAATGTCGTTGTACTTGTTGCAATGACAATAAAGATCTATCTATATATTCTTTCATGGAGCCCGAGGCCCGGCCCGGCCCGGCCCTACTGATAAAACGTTGGGTCGGGCCTGGTCGGGTTCGGTTTGAGAACTCTAGTACTGCTCTGCTGTGCTACTGCTCTGCTGTGTTACATGTGTAGGGCATCTGAGTAAATAAATGACATCATCGCTGTAGTAACGGACCCTCACACAAATCAGTTGACTATATCTCCGAGGTCAAGTGATCAAGATGTGCCCATTCTGGGCCCATTTGTTGTGAGCCTGTAGATCTCCAATTTTTGGAATTCTTTTGAAGATTTTTGCTTATAATGACATGCCCAATATAGGGTCGCTGGTGCTAATGTTGCTCTGGAGAGGGAAGTCTGGAGCTCTCTGCTAGAACTGTTGCTCCCGCGACCCGACTCTGGATAAGCGGTTGAAGACGGATGCATGGGGTTACTGACTCTCTGATTGATATACACAGAATTCTTTACAATGTGGAGTCTGTCTACATGCATAAGAATGGGGTCCTGCCTACAAGTGTAACAGACCGAGCAATGACCCAACCTCTTCTGACTGCACTTCTTCACTACAGGAATTAAGTGTACACTATTTCACGGGTTCTGGATTTGTTTGCAAACTGGGTTTCACATGAGGTTCTCAGAACCTAATTTAGGTCCTGCTCTGGGGTTGGTACTAACCGCGAGTTCTGACTTAGCAAAGCTGAGCTCCATGCTCACTGTGTGAGTTTGTAGATCAGCCTCTTTTGTTGTGCTTTTGTGCCTTTATTGATATAGTTACAGTGAAGACGGACAGGAAGGAAGGGGAGAGACATGCACCAAAGGTTGTCATGAACGGGACTCGAACACGCAGCGCGCTGTCAGGCCAGACCTATATATAGACCTATATAGACCTATAGCCTATATGAGGCATGCGCCTGGACCACTAGGCCATCGGGCACCTCTTTTTTTAAATTTGTTTTCTTTAACCACCTTTAGTGCCACGTTTAAGGTCAAGTTTAGCTCTCACACGCCAAGCTTTTCAGCCGTAAGCCCTTATTTTGAAGAGCCACCAGCTGATTTGGTGAGCCGGAAGTAACAATCAATCATTTCCGGGGCAGCCGGGAACTACTTTAGTTTTCGTCGCTAATATCGCTAATAAAGCACTAGTACAGTACCGTGAGGTCGCAGGGATTTCTTATTGAGCTCCTAAAACATCGATGTTCTGTATGATCACCTCAATCAATCGCTAAAGATACAGTGGACGGAGGGAAAATATCCAATGACGTCACAACGCAGAAGCAAAGCGTTGCCAGGCGACGGAGAAGCCAAGAACCGATAAAAAATAATACTAGCGATGCTGGATGCATTACGTATAAACTAAAAGCTCCTTCAATGTCGTCCTATAGGCGATCTGGGACTTTTAATAAAAGTCGTCCAATGTCGCCTTAGGCAGAAAACGAGTTCTATAAATGAAGTCCTGATTCTGATTGTAATGGAAACATACAAAAAAGGTTCTGAAATTTTCAAGTTATGGTTATGGAAGGTTCTGGATGTAACCCTTTCCTAGTCGAAAGTAACCAAATGTTAGGCGCGAGGCTTTAGGTTTGGGTCTTTCAGCATGGTGCATGATGTAGAGCAGTGGTTCTCAAATGTTTTAGCTCAAGACTCACAAGAGAAATTAGATGTTTGCCCGGGACCCAAACTAGTGAAAATAACAGATTTGGGCATGGAATTTCTTAGTAATTTCTTTGAGTTTGAGTTATTTGAATTAGGCTATACTGAAAAAATAAATGATGAAAAAATCATTGAATTTAGTTTTTAAATTACTTTTTTATTTTGCTTTTTTTTGGGGTGGGGGGTGGGGGCATTGTCTTTTGATTGATGTTTTGAAATAATAATGACGACCTATAAAAATGTGTCGGCGACCCACAAATGGGTCCTGAGCCAGTGTTTGGGAAGCGGTGCTGTGTAGTGTGTGTTCTCTGTCAGGCTCTGGCTGGGTGTGATGTGATTAGCGGCGGCGCCAAGCGTCGTAACCACTGATACCCAATTAGAGAGAGAGAGAGAGAGAGAGAGACACCTTCTGGTCAACCAACGGCGTGCCAAGAGTCTGCGGGATTATCTCGTCAACCCCTCCCCCAAGGCGCCGCGTGGGCTTGTAGATCAGCGGCCTTTTGATTAAATCAGGCTTTACGCTCGTTGTCTCCTCAGAATGCCCAGAGCCTCGCAACATCTATACTAAACTTACTGAAATATCCTACTTTTACTTTACGTGAGTATTTAACTTTTTTATATATACGTCTACTCTACTCTCATGAAGCGAATATTGTAGGCTATACCTTTTACTACACTGCCATTATCTGACAGCTTTTTATTTGCTGATTTTGCTTATTAACGCACAAACATAGATTAGGTCCTAATCTATGTTTGCGTTAATAAGCAAAATTCAGCAAATGTCCTAATCATTAGGACATATACGTATTGTATTGTATTATTATAAATTACTATACCTGGTGGCAGATATATGTACAGTAGCAATTAACATCAGCCCCAACTTTACCAGATGCAACGTTAAAGTGACGAACGCATGTAACACAATACTAATCACCATTCTGAATAATATATTATACTTTTTGCATTTGGTATAGCCTCCTTTAAGTCATATTTTGATGCCAAACCATTTGTACTCAGTTACTTTTGTTTACTCAGGTAAACTTTTGAGTGTATGACTCTAATTTGTAACAGAGCACTTCTACATTTTGTATATTGCTACATGGAGTAAAAAAAGAAAAGAAAAATGAAACACTTATTTCGTTCGCGCGCGCGCGCACACGCACACGCACACGCACACGCACACGCACACGCACACGCACACGCACACGCACACGCACACGCACACGCACACACACACACACACACACACACACACACACACACACACACACACACACACACACACACACACACACACACACACACACTCCCCTACCTCCATCCCTCTCTCTCTTTTTAATCAAGCTAATGGAGGCAGCAGATATTGCATTGATCTCTCTCGCTGTGTGGCTTTTCCTCATGAATCCACACTCACACACATCCTGATCCCCCCTTTTTTATTTTTCATTCCCCACCCACACACCCCGCACCGCCTTTTTAATAAGCACCTAGAAATACGTATATATATATACCCCCAGTTTGATATGCATTAGCCCACCGACCACCCCCCCCCCCCCCACCCCAGTGTTGAGGGGGCTAAACACGGTCAAAAGTATAGCGTCGTAGCATGTCTTTGTGTGATGTCCATAATTCCGTCTATAGCAGTTCATTCATTTCCATTGGAGTCTCCGTGATCTGCATGCCCTGTGTGCAGAATTCCTCCTTCCGTTTTCTTTTCTTTTCTGTATAATTTGCATCCTTTATGGATTTTGGAGAGACTGTACGTTGTTTTATGATATATTGACTGTGTTAATAACATATTATGTCAGGGCACTCAGTTGCCGTTAATGTTGATTACAAATTACTGTTTCGATTCCTCCGCACAATGAATGCATTTCTTTGCGTTGAACAGAAAAGGGAGAATACTGCATGTCACACACAGTTCAATAGTTGTGTAAGCCGTGGTCACGGCCACTGTCATGTTGTTGCTGTCGGGTGGAAACCTTGTATGTCCAAGACTGTTAGGAAATGGAAAACAAATAAGCTGTGTTGTGAGCTATAGCTCAGCTATTTTTGCTACTGCTTTGTGACACTGTGACAAATTAGGGCAATGATTTATATAAAAAAACAAAACAAGAATGACTCAGTCAGACTCATAACTGCCAGGTGCAGAAAGCTCCCGTTTTATCTACAATACAATCAGTTTGTGTGCCGCAGCCTCTGCCTCGGCTCACGGCTTCACGTTGCGCCATTCAGAGTATGGGTTTTAAGGGTAAGTCTGCCATTGACTTAGAGGCAGCCTAGAGACGAGGCAGCCGTGTGTCCACTACGGTCGCTACTAGAGGTAGTAGCAAATGTTGTCCAGGCGCTTTTCAAGCACCTGGCAAAAAGTTCAAATATGGAGATATGTGAATTCTGCCCTGTCAACAAAGATATCACATGTGTGAATGAATGAAGTCTAGTCGTGACAGACAGAGAGTAAGGTGAATTTGGGAGGTCCAATCAAAGCCGAAAATTGGACCTTTTGTGGATATTTTGTGGTTGCCTTTTGAATACAAATCCATTCATAGTTTTATTTATTTTGTGTTTGTTGTCTCCACCAGGCCGAAGGCATGGGGGGAGAGTATGTTTTGCACTCCGTCCGTCCGTCCGTCCGTCCGTGTGTGTGTGTGTCCGTCCGTCCGTGAGCAGCTAATCTCGCCCACCGTTAACCCGGTCGATGCCAAATTTTGCACACACACTCCCTGGATGCCAACGATGAACCTCTGCCCCAAACTTTCCAGAAGCGCCACCAGGAGGCCGCTTTGTGCAAAACAAGTTTTTGCACAGTACACCTACAGATTTTGTCCAAACATCACGCAAATTGGTACACAGTCTCTCTAGAGCCATTCAACGAAACCGGTCTTTCAGATTTCTCAGACTCCATCCTGATTGGTTAAGATTGGCTTCCAAAGTTCACAGGAGTGCTCAGTTTCAAACAAAATGCTGCAAATCATGAACACATCGCGTGATTTCCGTGAAATTGTGCACCCACATTCCCACTAGGCAGAGGACGAAATGCCACATGAACAATTTCAACTCAGCCTCAAGGTGGCGCTATAACTGGCCGAAAAGTGTTTTTATTTACTTTTGTTGCCCTTTTATCCAACCACCAGATGAAGGCAAGCTGCAATGTCCTACATTCCTATCCTGGTGGAGACCTGTGCCCAGAAGGGCACTTTTTCTAGTTTATTTTATTTTCATCCCGCTATTTTTGAAACCCAATGTATTCACCCAGTGTCAAATCCTGGATGCGACACTCCCTCTGCCAACCTGGGGAGAGCAACGGACTGACCTCACGATTCCTTCAATGTATGAGGAGTATACAAGCCGCTTCTTTTCACCCGACAGGGTGGAGTTTCCCAGGTTGGACGTAGTGTGTGGAAGGAACACGTTATTCCGACCAGTTCCTTTCCCCTCCATCAGGCGCCCCGGCTGGCCAGGGGGAGGTAGTTTAGAGTCCAGGATCACTGCATGCATGTTTTTTGTGAGGGTACCTACCCTAGGGGACACGGAGAGAATGCAAACTCTATACAGAAAGGCCCTTTCACCAACCCCACCTCGGGTATGGGCACTGAGGAGCGCACGCCCCCGCGTCCCCAGCGGGAATCGAACCCAGGACCTTCTAGCTGTGAGGTGACCAACCCCCCCCTCCATTTAGTTTTGGTAACATTTTAGAAATCTGAAACGTTTTAGTTTGAGTCTACCTTTAGTTCCAATAATCTGCTGTAATGAATCAAAGGTAGAGCCTGAAGAGGTAGAGCCTGAAGAGGTCGGTCTCCGGACTACAGTGGGAAAATGGTATTCATATCACTTTTACACCATAGTTTTATTTATTTCAGCGAGCCGAGATGATGTTCCATGACTGTTAGGTAATGTGGGACGGACAGTGGTTTACAAACATTTTAGCTCAAGACCCAATAGAGTAATTGATTAGACGTTTGGCCCGGGACTCGAACTAGTGAAAATAGCAGATCTTCGCACAGAATTCAGAGCTACAGTATGTTGACACTGATTCTTAAACATTTATTTTCTAAATTGTTATGGAATTTCTTTGATTTTTCTTTCATTTCTTCATGAAATTACAGGGAAAATATATTGCATTTTGAAAATGTTTTGAAATAATAATAATTGAAAACCAAATGTGGGAGACAAAAATAAAGGGACCCATACAAATGTGCCTGTGACCGACAAATGGGTGCCGACCCAGCGTTTGGGTGATGTGGGACATTATATCTCTATTTGCTCTACTTTAAGTTAAACACTGATAATGATTTTTTTGCATGTATCCTCACTTAACAAAGATCACAGAGCAAGAATGTTCCCATTTGTCCCCCTGCGAAGTGACGTGAGTGGTGACCCGGGCGAATCCCCACCCCCCCCAAGGCCCTGCCAGAAATCATCAGAGAGCTAATGTTCAATTATGTCCACCATTTATAACCCTTCCGTGAGGGAAAATGACTGGCCGAGGTTAAAACTATCCCCATCACTTCAATATCAACGTCCTAAAAGGCTTTGACCAAAGGAAAGAAGTGACTTCTTGCTAAAATTAGTGCCAGGAGTCCTTCTCTGGCCAAATAACTCAACCGCCGGTGTGAAATATTTCACTCTGTATTGGCTTTTCCCAACTCCTAATGGCACTATCACAACGGCCATCACTTTACCATAATATGCATACACATAATCTTTACCACGGCTTTCCTGAATTAGCATTATTGACTTAAAGGTGCGTTTAACTGCTCCAGTAATGGTTAATGGAAGGTTAATGTTCAAAGTCACAAGATAAGGAGAGGGGCTTAAAATATATTTATTGATTCTGGTAGGTCTATGGGAGATTTCAGAGATGATTAAATATATATTTTTAAGACCCCTGCTCTCGCCGCTCCGTCCTTCCCACTAATAACGGCAATTTGTGTGCATTTTGCTGATTGATCTTAGGTGCATGATATTGAATCGATACTATTGCAGCAGAACTGTGCACTGTACTTAGCAAAGAAGAAATATCAATAAAATAGATACACTGATTAAAATATTATAAGAGAATATACCTGTTGACATATGGATCATTGTCGGGTGCATGGGAACCTTGTCCAAAACCGTTACGTTTCAGGAAAAGTAAACTCCACATCTCCACATTCTAACTTTTTGCGTTCTTCTCATAAATTAACGCCTTACTTGATCATACTACAGCGTCACACAAGCGTCCACTCAAGCTTGTCAATCGAGCTAGACCAAGAATATCTTTGCCAAAAATAGCCACTCTTTCACAGTTCAATGCAGCTTTATTGGCATGAGAAAACATACGTTTATATTGCCAAAACAGGTGGTGAAACATAATACAAATAAAGGGGGAAAGTAAGGTAAATGTCCATTTTGGAGGGGGTACAGCATTGTGGTAAACAGAGCTATATATGTCAGATGTTAGACATGTTGGCATATTGTGAGCTTGCACATAATGCTTTTTTTCACAGAATGTTTGCCTATCATGACGTGCTCAGAATATTTATACAGGTGTGAAGTGGAAGTGGTTAACCACTTTAGACTTGGCATCCATATGTTGGGGCATGATTTATTTCCCCTCTAGCCTGGACTGTGGACTCACAGCAGTGCTCTCTCATCCCTGGCAGGAACATCCAGAGACTGCAGTATAGAATACCGTATACACAGACAGGACTTGTTCGTGCCAAGGATGACCTCCAAAAATGTCAATATAAGTGCAATATAATAATAATGTCATATATCGGTATCGGAACCGGTATCATCATCATCTGTAATACCTGCAGGGACTGCCAGAAGAGAAGTGTGTAATTAAATGTAATTCCTATGCCCAGCTTCGTCCGTTTGTGTGTACCCCATAGCGATGATTTGATTGGCTGCGCAAAGTGCGTATTGAGGATAAAAAGTGAAGAAGGAAAAGTGAGGACGCAAATTGTGATTGGCCTTGCATGTGATGATTTCTGATGATAAGAGCGCCCCTCACTTAAAAAAAAAAAAATGTTATTATTATTCAACACTTTCTAAGATTTTTCAAACATGTTCAGTTCAGTTCAGTTTTATTTTGGTCTTAAAAAAAAAAACATTACATGTATTCATTTCGTCGTGTTTTTTTTCTTCTTCTTTTTTTGTAGCTGAAGCCAATGGCTTATTGTGCCTATCCCAAGGTTCAAATGTTCAAAAGCTTGTAGGCCCTATATACTGTATATATACGTGGTATATAAGTGGTTAAAATTTATTTTAGACCTCTACACTTGCCGTAGACAGATCACTTGCTGTGCCGAACCTAACAAATGGAACTCTCTGGTGTGAACAGAAAGAGAACAAGAGGCCCCATCAGAGCTGAGATTGACCAGAAAGAGAACTCTTTCAAATGAACTGACCAGGTGAGGGCAAAACAAACTCCAGTCTATTTTCTGTCAGTCCACTTCTTGGTCCCACTTGACGAGGACTCAGTTCAGTTTGTTTAAATAAAAGGGACTATAACATGAAAAGACCTGGTTAAAAAAAAAGCAATCAATTCAATCAAAAGGAGTTCAGTGAATCACAATACGATACGCTTCAATTGGTTGGTTTTTGACACTGGTGAGGGCTTTACTCCAACCTGCAAGATGTGTGTCTGTCTGTTGGAACCATTACCTGCACAGCAGGAGGGAACTCGTGGGGGTCAAGAGGTCGCCCGCTGCCACGGTTGCCATGACAGCGTTGAGGAAAATGGCGCTGATGTCGAGTGGAAAGCTTGCATGTCCAAAAACGTTACTTTTCAGGAAATGGGGGGAAAATAACGCAAAGGGATAATTATACAATGCAGTTATTATTTAGGCACATGAGGCTCTTGTTAATACCGTTTATTGGTTATATATATATATATATATATATATATATATATGAGACATATTTAAGCACTTAAAGGAACACATCACCACTGGAAGAAACTGCAGTCACTCAATTTTAACACTAATTATGCGGACGTTATACACATCTTTAGAATCAAAACCACATGGTGCGTTGGACGTGTATAGGCGTCCTTATGTCTTTTTTATTGATCTAACTTTTTATTAAAAATTTTTGGTTGGCCTTTCCTCTTCAGCGCACTCCTTGTGTTTCGTGCATGCGCACTGCCGTTCACTTCCTTGTTTACAACTCCATTAGAATGGCTCATAACTCTCCATGGGGTTGGATTTGTTTTGTTTACTACTGAGTGACAGTACAGTACAGTACAGTACAGTACAGTACAGTACAGTACAGTACAGTACAGTACAGTACAGTACAGTACAGTACAGTACAGTACAGTACAGTACAGTACAGTACAGTAGCTTTGTGGTTAGACTAGTGTCTGCCCTGAGACTGGAAGGTCTGGGTTCGATTCCCCAGCCGGGTCATATACTGATATACACTCATTCACCACGTCAATTTCTTTTTTTTATGTCACATCACTGACAAATCCTTGGTATTTTTATAAACAGCTTTGAGCATAATGCCTGGCGTTCTTTCTGCATCCGTGCTATACTTCCGTGTTGCATAGCAATGATATCACAGTCGAATCCTTGGTATTCTTCCTTATCGTAGCATTTCCATGTGTGGTGTAGTAATCACTATAGAGCGTCGCAGTCCCGCCCCCTTTCAGAACGACGAGTGGCCCAGGAAATGATTCTCCATTAGTTTTCTCCATAGGCTTTTCAAAAAGTATTTATATAAAGACGGTTACGCCGCGGACAAAGCCAACTCGGATCGTGAAAAATCATGACAACAAACACATTATTTTGTGCTGATCAAATAATTTGAAAGAAGAAAATAAAGGCAGGATACAAGACTATTTGTTTTGTTTTTCTTCTTACTAATTATTTGATCGGCCCAAAACATTGTAATTATTATAATGATTTGTCACGATCCGAGTTGGCTTTGTCCGCGGCGTAACAGTCTTTAAATAAATACTTTTTGAAAAGCCTATGGAGAAAATGAATGGAGAATCATTTCCTGGGCCACTCGTCATTCTGAAAGGGGGCGGGACTGCGACGCTCTATACCAGTTGTATTTTGTCACGCTCGCACTAATGAAAAACCAAACAATTATGATGTCAATTCAAGTTGACATTTATTATTTTGAATGATTTGATTCAAGTACAAGATGTAACCCAGGTAAAGTAATGCGTCACTCTGCAAGTTTAACAAAAGTGCTAAAGTCATTTCTGATACAGACATGCATAGCCTATACCCTTGGATCAAGACGGTCATCAGGCCAATCTTTTCTTGTTTTTGTATCGAACATTTTATGAACTAATGTAATAGAAAGGTTGGGAACCCCTGTCTTACAGTACAGTACGGAAAAGAGACAGATGCTATAGGCATTCATTGAGGATATCAAACGAGCAGCCGACACCGAGTGTCCATTCTGTGACTATAAAGATGGACTTAACAAAATAAAAGAATATAAAAAAACACCACCACCACCACCAACAAAAAACCTGTGGACCATCATCAATTGAGCCAAGATTAAAAGAACAGCCAGTTGCATTGGTGGAGTGCATCAATTCGGCGCTTTACAAAAGAGGCTTGCGTTAAGTGTTGGCGATGATGAGGAGAGGCTAGATCCTCTAGTCTCTACATAACCTCTCCCCTCACTCCGACAACAAAGCAGGGGCCGTTTTTTTTTCCTTCTTTTTTTTCCAACCTCTTCGGGTTTGGTGCACGCACATAAATAATAGACGGAGCTTGTCTGCATGTTAATTCCCTACGTCGTGAATATACAACGACGTATAAAGCTACAAGGGAATGAAAAGGAAAGACAGAAAGAAAGAGAGACCCTTCTCAATGTCACATGCAAATCACGTCCTTGTTTAATTCCAGGGAGACACAGACTGTCACATATCGTGCAGTGTTCAGTCTGAAGGGAAGAGAGTGACACAGGCGTTGATTAAAAGAGAAGAGGCAAGAGAGGCCTGGATGTACAAACAGACCGGCGCTTCATTGCTGATTGAGATATAGGCAGACCTGACCTAAATGATGTTCCTACAGTACATGCTGCCTCCTCCTGCTCTATTAAACCACAGCGTTTAATAGAGAGTCCTCAAGGAGATCCGTTACGCACGGCCTCGCTCCACAGACCCACCGAGAATCTGCTGTGTTTTCCCAGCAAATTAATTAAGTCCACTTTTTTCTCAAGAGGGAGAGGGAGAGAGGGAAGAAAATTGATCAAGTGAGATCACCTCTCCTATACGCTCTAATTTGGCTCCCGGCTTAAAAAAATAAAATAAAAGGTGAAGCCAAGCCAACGTCTTTAAATATAACCTGTTGAAGGTCACGTTTGAAGATGTTAGCTTGTTAGAATTCACAGGGCCTTGACATTCAGTCGTGATTACTTTTTGTTTTACTTGTGATTCTTCTGGGCCGGCCGCAGTTACAGTATACTCCTGTAAAAAAATGTATGGCTCAGTTACAGAAAACGAACCATTGGATAAGATGTTGTCCACAATTCCATGCTGTATTGATGTGGTACCATTAGGAGAGATAATAGGCAAACGTCACTCCGCAAAACAACTATTTTACGTTCTCTAATTTTGTAGACTTTCGTGTAAATTAAGTAATGCAGATGTTTAACAATAATTTAACTCTTGAGAGCGTAAAAATGTTACACTCTCAAGAGTTAAAGATCTACAAGGGTCCATTTGGTTACCAACTCTCCATTTAGCTGGGCACCACCTAGAATCCCCTTAGAGACCACTTGGTGGTCCCTGGACCACTGGTTGAGAACCGCTAGGTTAGAGAGTTATAAAGAAAACGGGATAGTATATAGTACATCTTATTTTGTTATCAGAATCACTACAATCATGATACTTTCTTTCTTTCTACTAACTACACATTCATCCTATGGGTTTTGGTGTGGTTGTCCTCATGTCTGGACAACAATAGGAGCACTCTGCCCCGTCCTGTCCCGTGTGAATTTGGTCTCTATTGTCGAAGGGAGACAGAGGAACCCAATCAGAGCCCAAGAAACTGGTGCAATCAGCCCGGGCACCCCGTCCAACCGGGGGCATCTCTCTACACCCGTGTGCCCCTCGTGGAAAAATAAAAATAAATAAAACATGCCCGGTCAGAAATCAGACACTCGCCGACGGCCCGTTGCAGCGTTGCTACTGTGCTCACATGCAGTCATCATGAGGACACGCGGGCATTTTAACATCTGTCACCTCAATGCACAATCAAGATCAACCTATACCCCGCCTGGCCGCACATTTATTTATTTATTTTCCTAAAATTGGAAATATATCTATGTCTGTCTGTCTGTCTGTCTGTCTGTCTGTCTGTCCTGCCTGCCTTTCATTTATGCCCATCTAGGCTATATGGAGAGATCCCTCAATAATCAAAACGTTATTGTCCCGGGTTTACACTTTACAGGTATAAAATTGTGCGTGAAATTAATTTGCGCAAGCTCCAAAATGTTTTGTTGAACGGTCAGCTCCTAGGTCTTTCTGACGTTGAGGGCCAGGCTGTTCTCCTGGCACAGAGTGAGGTCAGTGCCATGAACTGACCTCATCCCTGCACGCAGACTCATCGTTGATGACTATCCGACCTGTCATTGTTGTGTCGTCAACAGCACTGAATAAGGTTGCGGACACAAGCAGCCAGAATTAGTTATCTCAGCCTGGCGGCCGCATATAGGGCCTGCTTTTGAGATGGTGTGAGAAGCTCAGTCACTTTATAGAGACTCAGACAAAAGCTGCTGCCCCTTCGCGTGTAGAGGAAGGAGCAGCTTTTTATTTCGTAAATATATACATAATGGGGACAATCAGTCAGGTTGAAAAAGTCATGGGCGATACGGTGCGAGCATCGCCTCCCACACTAAAAAGCGGGTGCTCCCCCACCCCGGACCGTTCTTCTCCTGCGAGCGCGGCTGACTAAAAGTCGGGGTCCCCTTCACTAAATCTCTGCTTGTCTTGCTGCCTGCTTTGTTGAAGTATGGATATAATGATAATGAGCTTTAATTATATAGCCCTTTTCATATAGAAATGCAGCTCAAAATGCTTTACAATAGAGCAAACATTCTAAACAGTTTAAAAACAATACAGACAAAAGTAAAAAACACATAAAAAACATCAGCGACATCTAGGTGCTGAGCAATACATCTCAAGATGGTAGGCTTACTAGAACTTACAAGTTCAGTAAAAAAAACAAGAGTTTTTGTTGATGCCTAAATATGTTGACTGTGCTCGCCTCCCTGATTATCTTGCATCAGAGGCACTAAATCCGTAATTTGGAGATTTAGCATTGCGTAAGAGGCGTTCCCCTGTAAAATTACTATCTTGTGCCACAGCCTGAATCCCTAAAACACCATAGCTACCCATTACATTATGCATAGGTGTGGTTTGGGCGTTCCAATAATGAAACCAATCACTGTGCCACATCCTTTGCGCAATCTATTATCCATTACCCATTATGCCCAGTGATAAGTATCAAGCGAAAAGCAATGTTCTGATTAATTAGACAGGCAAAATAATATTGGAAATGACACCTGTTGCTTCCTTACCATCTAGCCTTTAATTGCCCTTCAATAAAAGCACATTTGGTTGACACAAGTATCAACTACGTGTTACTGATTATGGGGAATTTCATATTATTGTAAATCCATTAAATATTTGCTGCGCAATGAGTGATGAAACTGAACGAGCGAATGGAATTGCGCAAAATGCATGGCACAAATCAAATAACTTGTTTGACTAGACAATTATAAACACAATGGACACAAGGAATTACAGGAAAATTACAATCACGATTTGTGGAGAATTAAGAACGAGACCTGAGCTGTCAATGTTCTGCAACATTGTGCGTCAAGGCACCTCCAACTTAGCCTGGTTAATAAACCAGACTAATATCGCACGGATCCGCGGGATATTAGTCTGGGGAGGATATTAGTCTGGGGAGGCTCAGCTTGGATTTCATTTCCAGGGAAACATTTTCTCTTTGACGCAATTGGTCAGAGCTACTGTCAGTCAAAGGTCTCAAGCATTGAACGTCACTGTACCAAAGCCCGCCCATATTGTATACCGTGTCCCTATTGGGCGCACACATTCTCGTGTGTAGGAAATGGGCGTAAAATTGAGCCTCTCCAGACCGAAATCCGCAAATTTTTTTGCCAACGGCTGATTCGGTCTGGTTTATTAACCAGGCTACCTCCAACTCAGGAGCGCCTTTTCTATCAAACGGAATTTGCATTGCGGGTGGTTTGAGGAGGTGCTTTCCACTGTCCTAAACCTGTGTTGGCAAGATAGCAGGAAAGCGCATCAACACGCTGGACACACATGCATGGACACACCTCCACTCGCAAATATAGGACTCAGCAAAATGTATAGTGGGTTGCGTGAAGATACCGTTCACAGATAGTGAAAGCTAAATGTGTAATTCACAGGTTAATGCTGGCGGGAAAGGCATGGCATACGATAGAGCCCAATGTGTTCCACATATCATTTGCTACTTTATTGAAAACAGGATAAGAGAAAACAGTATTGTAAAAAACAAATACTGGATTTGTGTAAGAGAAAATATTGTTTCTGGAAAGTATAAAAAAGTATATATTTTTAAATTGTGAACAAGAACTGATCAATTATCAGTTAATTACCAGTGGCTGCCTTATATCTCCATAATTTTACTATGAAAAAACAATAATAATTGATCCAATCCGGTGTGCACGTGACAACGTGCACATAACGTGCACAACGGATTGTAATTGCCTTGTATTTGTCAATGGCCAAAAATGGCACAACCTCTACACTGGTGGCACTGATTGAACGAGTTAATTCGGACGCCCATGCAGCCTACCCCCGCGCCGACCTACGCAGGGACCCCCATTGCCAAGCCAATGTCAACACCACAACCGACAGCTGTGCGTGAGGTGCGACATATAATGGCTTGGAGAATGTGCTACCTGAGAGTGCACAAATACAACCAAACACAAATACAAACAGCCCAATGTGTATTTCCATCAGAGAACTGTTATAAAAGGGTCCTTTGGTTCCATTTGTATAGTAGGCTAAGGCTACACTGTCAGTTACAGAGTCACCTCGACAGATCCTGTTGTTGTTAATGTTAAATCAGCGGGTGTGCTCCGGTGTGCCCTGCTTTGCTGCGCTGAGGCACCATGGCGGCAGCGGCAGCGCCGCTCGCGTGACCATTTTAACTATGGCATTAAACGTGTCTGGTTGCGTCCCCCCCTCTATGGGTTGTGTAGAAAGGCAGCCAATCAGAACTATTCGAAGTTTTCATGCATGCGCTATTCATAGACCAGTGCTTTTCAAGCCACTGGTAAAAATCATATTGTGAACCTATATCCTATTCTGATTCGAATTGTATAGATTGTTGAGTGAATCGTACATGCCTATATAAGCATCAGTGATTTCAAAGTCGACTCTAAATGAAACAGGGAGCCAACGTAAAGTAGCCATGTCTGGGCTGATATGGTTGCATTTTAACGTAAAGTAGCCATGTCTGGGCTGATATGGATGCATTTTAACGTAAAGTAGCCATGTCTGGGCTGATATGGATGCATTTTAACGTAAAGTAGCCATGTCTGGGCTGATATGGTTGCATTTTAACGTAAAGTAGCCATGTCTGGGCTGATATGGATGCATTTTTAATTTTAGATACGAGTTGTCTGCCCGACAGCGGTGCCTGCTCAGTGCAGCTATAGTGTTGAAATGTCAGGCTTGGACTGTGAACAATCCAGGACAAAATTAGCGTTTAGATTCCATTTTTTACGAACAAGATGACATAATTGCAGTGTCTTTTGTGACACTGCACTTAGAGAGGAAATACCAGGAGACGTCAGCGTTCATCACATAATTACCCTCCACATCGTTACTGTCTTACATAATTAATAATTAAGTCGCGATGTCTTGCTGTATACACCGGGCAAATTAATGGGTACTTGTAAAGCCTTACATAAAAGGGCTCGCCTATATCTATTTTCCACCAAGATGTCCCATTTTGGCGGAAAATTACACAGCCTTGCTTGAGCACGACCCCCCCCCCCCCCAGCTCTGTGCTGCCATCAATTTTCTCCAAATTGCAGTAATGGTAGGAGACATTTGGACACAGCATAGCCTGATGTGTGTGCGTGTGTGCGTGCGTGTGTGCGTGCGTGCGTGCACTAGGGCACTGGAGCATTGGATCTCAAAGTGGGCATAAGTAATTAACATAGCATCACAATGTGCATGGCTATAACAATACTAGGGCTGGGACCCGGAAAAATAATCTAATTATTTTGAAGCATTCTAATTGATGAATCAAAATTAATTGCATTTTAATCGCATATCAATATTTGACCCGAGAAGCTTTTTTTTTGGTCAATTAAAACTTTTGTTTTGGTATACCAGTGAGTTTTCTTTTAATCTAATTTTCCCATCATTTCTGGGCCAAGCAAAGCGGTCTGTTCGGTTTCTTCTACCAAATTCGTCCAGTGAGAAAAGTGCTGTGGTGCAAAAACTATGTGCGACTAAAATCATTGTTTCTGTGATTAATTCATCTCAATGAATCAGTTAAAAGTCCCAGCATTAAAACACATATTACAGGTATCTGCTCATCTGGGGGTCTCTGACACAAAACATTTCCAGATGGTGTTCGTGGCCAAATACATCTCATTCAGGGGTTCTTGACTTGAAAAAGTCTTTCTACCCGTAAGCCACCTTTAATGGTGCTATAAACCAGCGGTCCGCAGCACTTTATAGTGGTCCACGGACCATTCACCGGTGGTCTGCAACACCAGCCCACATGGAAATTACTTTTATTTGATTCTATTTCATTATATTCACAGATATCATTGGTATGCACTATAGTAGTGAAGTCCTTAGCCTGGGCAGCATTCCTTTTCATGGGTTTATGATCCGATCGGGAGCGGATGATATCTTACATCATGTTGTAGTCATTGTATTGTAGTCATCAGACCCTCAAACCAGAACTTCCTTTCCCTCAAACCGGAAGAATAATACCTTCCCAATTAAAGTGTGACTCGCTCTCTCTCATACCCTGCAATATAGAATTTCCCTGTGCGATAACAAAGGTATACAGATGCTAAATAGTCTCTGGAAAGCATACTCACGTTTATATTTTTTGTATTTTAGAAATTAGATGAGATGAGATGAGATATACTTTATTATTCCCTGAAGGAAAATTGAGACGTTACAGCAGCATAATGTGACACAAATAAAAATAACTAAAGCTACTAGTGGACAAACAGAAAAACAACAGACACAGGTGGACAAAAACACACACGACCAGGGCCATCATAGGACAGTATGCATCGGGGAAGACAGTTCTTATGCATTAGCATTTAAGAATTATACTGTAGAGTCTGATGGCAGTTGGCATGAAAGAGAGTCTGTACCGATCCGTATGCATCCTCGGGGGGGAGGTGAGCCTTCGACGAAACTACGCTTTAGGAAGGTATTATTCCTCCAGTTTAAGGGAAAGGAAGTTAAGGGTTCCGGCCTGATGACTACAAAACAATGACTAGTACAACATGACGTAATGTCATCCGCTCCCGACCGGATCACATGGCAATTTAGTAACACAGACCAGGCTTTCCTCGTGACAGAATAAGACATCCTGCTTTTAGCAGGATGTCTATAGCATAGTATAGTCACTGAGACCGGGCTGAGACCTTCACAATAAAGGTCTCAGCCGTTCCAAACATTAGAGTGAATTCACGGGGTCGGGATGGTTTACCAAGGTAGGATAATGAGACTGCTGAACAAGACACAGGCCTTGTTCGACAGCCTGATGACAGGTAGTGCTGTCAGGCTGGTCTCAGACCTTTGCTCTTCCTTGAACGCACCTGCGGATTATACCATGGACATTTGCAGTTTTTGCACACTCTCAGAGTTATGGGGGTCCTTGAAAATAAAACATTGGAGAACCTCTGTCTTGTTGTCTCCAGGTCTCCACGGTGTCACAATAAATCAGTGTCGTACATATTCTGAAGAAAACCTGGAGACTGAGTAAGGGTCTTATGATCAAAATTAGAACATTATAATTTTATTTTTTAAATCTAAAATGTGCCACTGACGAGGGCCTTGCCACAAACACATTTTGTGTACGGACACATCGATGACCCCTATGCAAGTATGAAGAGTAACATATAGCCTAGTATGTGGGTTAATTAATAGGACTGCATATGTAATGTATTTCAATCTGCGACAGCGGCACAAAGTGCCACACTGTGAGCTTGTACATCTGCTAATGTTGAGTATAAATGATAAAGTGGTTAAAATAACTGCATGCTACTTTCGCTGCAGGGGGCCCTAGAACCCACACCTCCCACCCCCCTCCGCCCCAAGGACCCCACTTTGAGAACCTGCACTCATCTAAATGTTTAAAAAAACCTGAATCTGTTGATTGCATTGAAAAAGTATGTGTTTATTTTGTGCTGTATTTAGCTATTCAAATTCAGATATTTTCCAATCTCCTCAAAGAGGTAATCATATGTTTAGGATTGCATAATTGCCATAGCAGCCTAAAAATCCTAGGGACTTTGTTTTGTTTGTAATGCAACTATTAATTAGCATTTCCCACATCGTGCGCCGACTCAAACGGCGCGCCTGCCAAACTTACTCTGTTTTCACACCGGCTCCCCGTATAATAATAATTCCCCACATGCGGCAATATTTTGCCGTTCATAAGTCAGTGTTTACACCACATTTTATTGCCAAAGGACAAAAAAAAAGCAAAAGACGGCGTGATAATGATTAGTTCTGGCAAATGCAAATGCTTTTATGTAAATGCCTTGCCCCCGAAATGTGACCTGGAAACAAAAGCAGCTTAGCGGCGAGGGTACAGCTAAGTGCATTAGTGGATCAATTAAGCACTAGCCTTTCCTTAATAAACAGCTTTCTCTCTCAAGTTGCTATAGCAACTGACCTGCAAATGCATCGAAACGGGGAGAGGGAAAAAAATAAGCAGACTGCACAGATCCAGAGGCTCGTATTACAGGTCATCCATTTGTTTTGATCATGCATGGAATGTGGGCTTAAAAAAGAAAACCTAGAAAGAAAAATCAGCTATAATGTAACTTATTTCAAATGTTTTGGTGTGATGATACATGTTTAAACCTGAAAAGTGTTAATTTTGTTGACTAAAACTATGAAAAATGTTGTCAACTACCTATTTTCACTTGAGAAAACTGCACGAAAATGCAGGGGGACTAGTGGAGAAGACATCCAGTAGAAGTAAGACAAGTCAGCGTAGTCGCGCAGGTGTCACTGAAAATCACCAATCTACAAACTCTCAACGCGTCAGCATTGTGACCTTTTTCCATATAGGCTATTTCCAGGTATAAATCAGGCATTGCGATCACGGTGTGCCAAAACTAACTACAAACACTAACTAGAAAAAGTGCCCTTCTGGGCACAGGTCTCCACCAGGATAGGAATGTAGGACATTGCAGCTTGCCTTCATCTGGTGGTTGGATAAAAGGGCAACAAAAGTAAACTAGAGAGACTGTGTACCAATTTGCGCGATGTTTGGACAAAATCTGTAGGTGTACTGTGCAAAAACTTGTTTTGCACAAAGCGGCCTCCTGGTGGCGCTATAACAGGCCGTTCCGGAAATATTGGGGCAGAGGTTCATCGTTGGCATCCAGGGAGTGTGTGTGCAAAATTTGGCTTCGACCGGGTTAACGGTGCCGGAGATTAGCTGCTCACGGACACACACACGGACGGACGGACACACGGACGGACGGACGGAGTGCAAAACATACTCTCCCCCCATGCCTTCGGCCTGGTGGAGACAATTAGCTGCAGGGAAAATGTGAGATTGCTGGAGTCTTAATTCAACACATTTGTAGCTCATTAGCAGAGAATAGTTCCTGTCAAGGTTGAATGCTGGAAGCCATGAATTATCTTAGAATAAGATTTGAGCTGGGAGACAAGAACCTGAAATATTATACACAACAATTAAATATTTCTTTTTACAATGAATTAGCATAATAGGACTGGGATTATCTGTTAACCCAGCTTTTTTCCCCCTCATGTCACAGTGTACAGTTATTAAGCGGTCAGCCAGTGGGGGTGCCTCTGCATAGAATGCCTACAGGAATGGTGGCACAGTCGGTAGTGCTGTCACCTCACAGCTAGAAGGTCCTGGGTTCAATTCCTGCTGGGGACCTCCCAAAACAAACTAATCCGACTTCTTCTAGGCCTAGGACCATGACCCATCTGTTTGTAATACATTTTGATAGCATAGCTTGGCTCCGGGTAGAAGACAGAGTAAAGCAATTGAAAATGGGACTGGCTTTCAAAATTGTAATTGCAGATCTGCCCTCCATGCCATCAGTGCCCATTTACTTAATTTAACTGATTACCTAAAAAAGGTGAGCAACTCCCACAGCCACAACACTAGAGGGAGCGTGAATAATGATCTAGTGAATAATGATCTGGTGCCACCAATCTTTAGAACAAATATGGGTAAATTCACCTTCCACAACACTGACACTCAGGTGTGGAATGCCTTGCCCCCTTCCCTCAAAACTAGCAAATCACTGGTTTCCTTTAAGAAAGGACTGAAAATGCACCTGTCACTGTCATCCGGTCAACAGAAGCCATAACTCTATTCCACCCCCTCTCCAATTAATTTCTATTCCAATCCTTACATAGATTTAATGTTTTTTGAGATATTTAAATTGGCACCCGGATGGAAACAAGACCGCAATGTGCATTACTGTACCCTGTACGGTTTTGCATCTTAATGTCTAATAAAATTATCAATCAATCAATCAAGAAACGCTGTGGGTGCTGGGGGCGTGTTCTCTCCTCCGCGTCATCAATGCCCATACCCGAGGCGGGGGTTGGCGAAAGGGCCTTTCTGTGTGGAGTTTGCATGTTCTCCCCGTGTCCCCTATACTGTAGGTACCCTCACAAAAAAACCATGCAGTAATCCTGGTCCCTGATGGAGGGGAAAGGAACTGGTCAAAATAACATGTTCCTTCCACACGCTACGTCCGGCTGGGGAAACTCCCCCCTGTCAGGTCCCCTTCTCCGGCAACGGCATCGGCCGCGGAACACCCGTTGCAGGCGGTAGTGTTTCTCGGCGGCATCGGTACGACACTACCCCAAAACCTAACCCTAACCGCAAGCACGACGCAACGCATGGCATCAGCCGCGGAACAACCGCGGCAGGCTACAGTGTTTCTCGGCGGCATCAGTCCGACACAATCTTCACTTTTGAAATAAATAAAATCTAAATGTAGGAAACCAAATAAAGGGGTATTTACTCGCGACCCTGGGTTCCCGACACACAGGCCTCATACTGGGGTTTGCCTATAGAGCGTCGCAGTCCCGCCCCCTTTCTTGACTCGAGTCGTGACAACTCATGACAACAAACCAGTGGTTTTTTTCTTCTTTGTAATTATTTGTTTGGTCCAACATATTGTGTTTGTTGTCATGAGTTGTCACGACTTGAGTTGGCTTTGTCCGCGGTGTAAACGTCTTTAAATAAATACTTTTTGAAATGTCTATGAGGAAAATGAACGGAGAATCATTTCCTTCCTTTGAGTCCCGGACAAACTCTTGAGCTAAAAAGTTTTGGAACCACTGCTCTACCATACAAATTCTAACCATACAAAACAAACAATTTTAGTCAATAAAAAACGTTACATAGTGCCAATTAAAACAGTACATCTTCCAGTACTGTGCACAGATGATATATGTGCTGTGAGTGTGAGTAACACTTAAGTAGTGGCTTGCTTTTCAAGAGCCATTAAATCTCCCCAGGAGAAGCCGGTGCTTTGCACATATTGATCCAACATTTAGGAATAATTATCGGCCAGCACATTTTCAACACTTGGTGATTAGTGGGGGCTGTAAGTGGGCCATTTTTCCCCAAAAGATGACAAAAATGTACTGAAAGAAATTACCCATTCCCAAAACTCCTTGTTGTATTGAAGTGGACTAAGATTTATCTCATGTGAAAGTGACAGAACGCACCCCTTGAAAGTCCTTGAACAGAAAAGGAGCATTACTCAACACTTCAGTCCAAGGGACCAATTTGGAAAAACATCAGAAAACACTGGGGATATTTTCCTTAACATTTAACCCTAACACTAACGTTGGGTGCATTTAACCTATAAACAATTGTAATAATGTGATTTTCATAACGTTGCTGAGGTTCTGAGGTGGGTGGGTAAACCGCACCATTATCCTAACCCTAACCTCAGTAAAACTATATGCCTGCCTGGGAGCCAATCAGACAAGTGTATTCTATAACGCTGGTGGGATTCATAATCACACCTGGTAGGTTTGTTTCCCTGCCCCCATCCCTGTTTTTGAGGGATGGTAGGCCCGCCATACATAGCTTTTGAAGACTAGGGGGCTGTAGTTTGCGTGTCTTAAGTACCAGGTCTTATCACTTAACTTAAGACCTGGAGGCGTGATCAATGCCATTTGGCTATTCTGAGTGGCCAAATTATTATTATTTTCTACACTGTAAAACAATATATAATAATCCCATGCTCCCACAATGGGCAGTTGATGCAATTAGACTGTGCCTTCACTGGACCATTCTTACATGTCCCAGGAACGGGTGGACCAAAGGAGAAATGGAAAAAATACAAAGCTTTGTGACATTTCTCAATACTGGGGTTGCTGTGGTTAACACGTACATCCAATTTCAATTGTGTCTTGTTAGGATCTGTCTCTCCACAGACCTTGCCAGACCTGGCAACCTTGTCAGACCTGGCAACTTCCCCTTCCACTCTGCAGTCACATTCACTCACCTGTCTCCAACTCCCTCGTCATTCCACCTGTGAACAATTCGTCAATCAACCCTCCCCCTATAAGACTGGACTCATTGCAAACTTCAGTGTCAGTTCATAATTTGATGTTGTCGATGCAAGCTCCTGGATTCCTGTTTTGTTCCTGTTTCCTGGCTACCTTACTCTTTGATGTTTCCTGCGTTCCTGAGATTTTTCCCTGCATACATTTCCAGTGTAAGACTTATTTTTGATTAAATCCTTAAACGGCTATTCTTGTCTGTGGTTACTCTGCATATTGGGTTCAAATCATTCTGCGTCGTAACAGTATGAACTGACCAAAAAGATGAACCCAGCAGAGCTACGCTTTTTGACAAAGAAGGTGTTGATTTTTGGAAGTGATGTGGATCGTCTTGCGGCCTCTCCCCCTAACCTGCATGCTGAACTTCGAAGGGAGATTTCTATCCAGCAACAGTGGTTTAAAGAGAGGCCATGGACAAGCCATTTTGTCCCCCATTTTGATGTGGTTTGTGGGAGGCTGAAGAATTTTGAGACCAGCTCACTACCACATGCTTCCCAGCCAGCTCCTCACTCTATTAGGGTTGGAGTGATGAGCCTGCATCCCCTTAGTCCTGGTTCTATCCGGCAGGAGACCCAGTGTATGGACTATTTTCCCAGCGAGCAGAAGAACCACGATATGGATTATTTTTCCCGTTTTCGAGGCAGTGAAGAAGTTCATTCAGAGCAACTTCATGCAACAAATCCGTATTATGGCACCCGTCTGGCTCGGGGGGGTCCCCGTTGTGTCAACAGGCGGGGGGGTGTCTCACTGGGTCTCCCAGTCACCAAGCCCACCCGACCAGCCTGTCCTGACAGTGTGGGGAACCGGGGGCCTGCTAGAAAAAGGCATGGCCGCCTACACCGCCAGGAACCACCGCCACCCAGCCTGTCATGTCCAGCTGCAGTCCCGCCTGCAGCCCCTTCACGTCCTGATGCACTCCCGCCTGCAGCGGTGCAGCCCTGTCACGGGCCTGCACTACGGCAGCGGGACCCCGGGGGTGTTTTTCAGCTACCTGACCCCTGTTCCTCGCTCCCAGTGACTTTGTCTCCGTCCTGTTTTCTGCCGCCCAGCTCTCCACCGCCCAGCCTGCCCAGCACTCCACTGAGTGCTGTGCTGCCTTGGATCCACCAGCCCTTCCAGCCTGCTGTCTCCATTGGTGACCTGCCTGTGCCCTCTGCACCCTCACCGGTGATGTCTACTGCCGACCTGCCAGAGCCCTTGCCAGACATCTCCCTAGATGTCCTGCCTGCGCCCTCTGCACCCTCGACAGCCCTTTCAGCCGGTGACCTGCCAGAGCCCTTGGCAGTCGTCTCCAGTGGTGACCGGCGTCAGCCTGACGTTATGGAAGCTCTGGCCCTGGGCTTTTTGTTCGGCTGCTTCCGTCAGCTGCTGTCTGCCGGCTCTCCTTCTCCAGACTCTGCAGCACCCTCCTCATCTCCTGGGTGTGCAGTGTTCTCTGGGGTCCCAACATCCTCCTCGTCTCCTGGGTGTGCAGCGTCCTCTGGGGTCCTGCCTCCAGAGTCTGCAGCATCCTCCTCCTGTTCTCCGCCTGCAGTCCCGCCTGCAGCTCCGCATCTGCCTGCAGTACCGCCTGCAGCTCTGTCTCCGCCTGCAGTTCCACCTGCAGCTCCGCCCCCTCCGCCTGCAGTTCCACCTGCAGCTCCGCCCCCTCCGCCTGCAGTTCCACCTGCAGCTCCGCCCCCTCCGCCTGCAGTTCCACCTGCAGCTCCGCCCCCTCCGCCTGCAGTTCCACCTGCAGCTCCGCCCCCTCCGCCTGCAGTTCCGCCTGCAGCTCCGCCTCCTCCGCCTGCAGTTCCACCTGCAGCTCCGCCCCCTCCGCCTGCAGTTCCACCTGCAGCTCCGCCCCCTCCGCCTGCAGTTCCACCTGCAGCTCCGCCTCCCCCGCCTGCAGTTCCACCTGCAGCTCTGCCTCCGCCTGCAGTTCCACCTGCAGCTCCGCCCCCTCCGCCTGCAGTTCCACCTGCAGCTCCGCCTCCTCCGCCTGCAGTTCCACCTGCAGCTCCGCCCCCTCCGCCTGCAGTTCCACCTGCAGCTCTGCCTCCTCCGCCTGCAGAGCCTCCGGCGTCGCCTCTGCCTGCAGCATCCTCTGCGGTCCCGTCTGCAGCGTTTTCGGAGGCCCCGCCGCTGCAGCTTGCCTCTGAGGCCCCGCCGCTGCAGCTTGCCTCTGAGGCCCCGCCGCTGCAGCTTGCCTCTGAGGCCCCGCCGCTGCAGCTTGCCTCTGAGGCCCCGCCGCTGCAGCTCGCCTCCGAGGTCCCGTCTCCTGAGTCTGCAGCGTCGTCTCCTGAGTCTGCAGCCCTCCCCCCTGAGTCTGCAGCTTCAGCCCCAGAGCCTGCAGCATCGCCTGTGACTCCACCTGCAGCACCCCTGGCGTCACCTGCAGCATCACGTCCAGATCCTGCAGCATACCCGGCTCCGTTTCCACGGTCCTCCGCCTCGTCTCGGCCTCCAAGCCGCCCTCCTGACTGCACCTCCTCAGCCTCCACGTCTCGGCCTCCAGGGCGTCCCCCTGAACTCAGCAGCTCCGCCTCTGGCCATCGTCCCGGCCGCCCACCTGAGTGCACAGGCTCCGCCTCTGGCCATCGTCCCGGCCGCCCACCTGAGTGCACAGGCTCCGCCTCTGGCCATCGTCCCGGCCGTCCCCCTGAAGTCTCCAGCTCTGCCTCAGTTTCCCTCCTCCAGGCCCCCTCCACCCGCCCTGCGCGTCCCTCATTAAGGTTGTTGGACGTCTGGTATCCGTCCCTTGAGGGGGGGGTACTGTTAGGATCTGTCTCTCCACAGACCTTGCCAGACCTGGCAACCTTGTCAGACCTGGCAACTTCCCCTTCCACTCTGCAGTCACATTCACTCACCTGTCTCCAACTCCCTCGTCATTCCACCTGTGAACAATTCGTCAATCAACCCTCCCCCTATAAGACTGGACTCATTGCAAACTTCAGTGTCAGTTCATAATTTGATGTTGTCGATGCAAGCTCCTGGATTCCTGTTTTGTTCCTGTTTCCTGGCTACCTTACTCTTTGATGTTTCCTGCGTTCCTGAGATTTTTCCCTGCATACATTTCCAGTGTAAGACTTATTTTTGATTAAATCCTTAAACGGCTATTCTTGTCTGTGGTTACTCTGCATATTGGGTTCAAATCATTCTGCGTCGTAACAGTCTGCTCTTTTCTTTGTGGCATCACTTCACACCTGTATCCTGTGTCAAAAAGTAGCAGCCCACAACTAAGCTCACAACCGCTTGCGTTGCATTGCAAGCTTGCAGATCGGCTATTGATGATAAAGACATTTGGTGTAGAGACCAGGGGTCTTCAACAGGGGGTCCGGGACCCCGAGGGGGTCATCAGGGTCACTGCAGGTGGGCCGCCGAATATATTCTGGTAGTATTATTTGTTTTTACATTAACCACCTGCATCCCTATTCTGAGGGGAACATTAGCCGAAAAACGCCTCGTGGTTTGGTATATACATTGCAAAAAGAGCAAACCAAGTACTCCATGAGCCAAGGATCAAGTATTGATGTTTTAAGTGGTATAATTTCTGGAATAAACAAAGAACAATAATTTACACAACACTGATAGTCAGTGAAGCTACGAAAAAGTTTAATCTGCAACGCAATTTTAGACAATATGTAGTGTGGGTCTCTGCTTCATCTCTTTCTCAGCTAAGAGGTCCCTGGCCTGAAAAACGTTGAAGACCCCTGGTGTAGACTGTGAAAAACAAACAACAACAAAAACTCATAGCTCCGTTACACCAAGACTATAGAGGGTGTAAGTGGGTAGAACTGCTCCTGAGAGCGCCGCATGCTAATTGGACAGATAAGTTCCACGCAATTTGGCTGGTGAGGAGGGGATAATTCCCTGCAAACACGTGCGGCCCCCTTCACTTCATTCTGTTGGATGGAGGGTCTCATCTCAGCTGAAGTGCAGGGGGTCATTCAGCGCTGTAGTGGGGGAGCTAACTACCTGTGCAGACCCCTCGATCCCATTATCATCCCGCCACCACGCGTCCTCATGTCTTATCACTGTATCAATTTGTCCGGTAATGAGAGCCAATGACCAATGTTCTATCTGGATTTTAACAGCACGATAATATTGACACCAATAAACACATGATAGATAATGACTAAAGTTAAAGGTTCCTCATGTACAGTAGGGACAACAAATTAAAGGCAGGACAAGTGTTAAAACAAGTGTTAAATAGCTCTAATGTGATAGTAATTGTTGCTATAGTGTTTGTTCAGTGACAGAATTAAATAGCGACCACTGCAATAAAGAGTGTTTGTTCAGTAACAGTGGTCAATAGGTCTATATCATGATAGTAGACTACTCATTGCTAAAGTGTGTTTGTTCAGTAACCGGGTCTCTCTAGATGTTTAATGAACAGAAAATATATGTTCAGTTTGTGATACTGTTTTTATCCAATCAAGAGAGTAAACTGACACAGGATAAACAAGTAAAATGGGCTGGAGAGACATGGGAAACTCTTGTTATTGAACAACCACTTTTTCAACGGATTTTGACTCAGGGACCACCATCCTGACTAAGAGCAACCTGGGGCCCACCACTATTGTGGGTTCAATTTGTGCACCACTATGGTGGGGGTTCATGCACCACGTGCCATGGATTCATAACTTGAGGGACTTGAACCCATGGCACAATACCTCCATATACTCCATTATATGAAAGCGGCGACCGTGAATTTACCTTTTAGCATTGCTCCGGTTGCTATGCAATGCCTCCGTACCCACCAGCTATGGGATTTTTACATCCAGGCTCCATTTATCTCCATTAAAAGCAGGATATTCAAAGCCCTGTATCTCTAAAGCTTCGAGCGCTGTCCACGTATACTGTTTCCTGTTACAAGTCACATACCTTCAACACCAGATACACCACAACATATACAAACTGTAGAATCACATCAGCATTCCACTCCAGAGCCAGAAACAGTACTGAACATGTTTCATTGCCACCCAGTCATTAGGTCCTAAAAAGACAGCAATAGTACACAGCATACAAGTGCAGCAGCAGCAAAAAAAGCAAAAAATTAAAACAAAGTTCCTACCTGGTTATCACTTCTTATAACAACCCAGACTACTTCACTCAACTATTACGTTGTTTTGTTTACTGCCAAACATTATATAAGCATAGGATCTTAAAGAGCCCGCTTGAAGCCTGCTCAGGGAGTGTCTACCAATTCACTGGAGTCAGTGTCTACTTTCTGGGCCCATTTACCATTAGGCCTATTTATTCTGCATTTAAACCACGGACCAGACATGACATTTAGCCTCTCAGACACAAAACTTGTCTTAGAATACTTTGTGATATTATATAATGTCGTTGAATAATGTTGTCCAGTTGTCCACAATTTCACGCTGTATAGATGTTGTACATATAACAGGCAAACAGGCAAAATAACAATTATTCTACATTCTCTAATTGTGCATTGAAGGAAGTATGAGCTTCATGGGTTACAAATTCATGGGATAAAAATTTAGGGGAATAAATTAATCCATAAACAAATAGCAAAAATAGCAAGAAATATGCGAAATAATCTACAAACTCACAACACACCACAAAGATTGTAGCTATATTTACTTTTGTGTATGATGAAGGACATAAATAAATATAAATTACAACAACGGAAAAATCTATATATCGTAACTTTTTGTGTTTTTTCGTAAATTAACTACTACTAACCCTACTTATTCTTATTCTACAGTGTCAAACAAAACTGATAAAAGCATCAAAAGTAACAGATCTACCAGCTCAAAACATGTCATTTTGAGCCTGTAGATCTGCTATACCTTTGATGTTTTTGGAATTTGAATATTGTTTCCACGTGACCTGACACACGCGCGCACACACACACACACACACACACACACACACACACACACACACACACACACACACACACACACACACACACACACACACACACACACACACACACACACACACACACACACACACACACACACACACACACACACACACACACACACACACACACACACACACACACACACACACACACACACACACACACACACACACACACACACATTTCTCTTCCTTCAGTGAGGTAGAATTTTAAAAGTGAGCTAGCCAGCAGAGTGAAGTGCGGAGAGCTCAGGTATAGTGAAGGTCATCCATTTGGGACCCAAATGGATTTTCAACCACAGGCCCCAAAACCTTTCAAACCGCGCCACTGCTGAATAGCATTTAGGGGGGAGGTTGCTATGCCAACCATCATCTAAAGGGACGACTCATTGCGTACATCAGAGAGAGAGAGAGAGAGAGGCGTGAAGCTTGGACGAGATGACTTCAACAATTTGGGCTGCAAACATTTCCTTGCTCGACATTCTTGTTAGGAACTCCCAGTCGTGGACTGGGCCGTGGCTCAGTGGTCCAGGCACCTTGGCTGGCAATCCAGTCTGGCAGTGTGCCGCGGGTTCGACTCCCAATCCCGACGGCCTTTACTGCATGTCACCCCCCCATCTCTCTCCCCATTTCCTGCCAGCCTACTGTCTATATCCCTCTATAAAAATATAACTCCCAGTCGCAAGAGAGCATAGACACATGCTTATCCTCTCTCAGAGAGAGAGAGAGAGAGAGAGAGGTGTGTGAAGCTTGGACGAGATGTCTTCAACAATTTAGCCGGCAAACATTTCCTTGTTCGACATTCTTGTTAGGAACTCCCGGTCGCAAGAGAGCAAAGAGGTATGCTTATCCTCTGTCTGTCTGTCTGACACCCCCCCTCCCCAAACAGGAGGTAACCATAAGAGATGCCGTGGGACCATGTTGTTAGCAGCTTAAATTATTATTATTATTACCCTTATTATTATTATTATTGCGTTGCTATTTTCTAAAATATTCACCATCTTATTTCTGCATGTGTGAAATACATGGCCGACGTAATGCGCAGCTGACAGGAGCTGGAAGAAAGGCATCTGGCCAACGACCATCTAGCGTGAATTATTCATGGTATGAATCAACACCCGAGGTGGGCCGCATGCATTCACTGACAATGTGACAGGGGCCTCGAGTGGGGTATGCAGCGCATTACACAGTCAAATCCAGAGTGATCATTTAACCCGCTGTTTCCCAAACACTGGGTTCGGGACCCATTTGTGGGCCAGGGGGACACATTTATCAAAACATTCGTCCAAAATGCATTATTATTTTAATGATTTAAAAACAAATTCAAATATAACGGCAAGCAGCAATAAGACAGGGCCAAGCAATAAGAAAAATCACACCCGTGTGTACTGAGCGATGCACGACCGGCTCCCTTTTTAGCCTTTGCTTGTAGGCATCATGGATGGAGTAGTGGTCAGAGCTTTGAGTCCATCTTTAAAGGGTGTGTAGCAGGGGCCAAGAATGTTGTCACCACGGGTTCTGCAGGTGACGTGCTGGTGGAATTTAGGGAAGGCCTTTTTAAGATCATTCCGGTTGAAGTCACCTATGCAAATGGTTGTGCAATCCGGGTGACTATTCTCCTGTGCACTGATATCTTGATGTAAGTCCCTCATTGCTGTGTCCCTGTTGGCTCCAGGCTGGATGTAAACAATGGCTACAATCACAATGATGAAGTCACGTGGGAGGTAGAAAGGACAGCAGGCTATCATTAATAGTTCAAGGTCCAGTGAGCAGAGGCTGTCCAGGATTCTAACATCTTTGCACCAATTGGTATTAACCAGCACAAAGTCGTCCCCTCCACACACACACACACACACACTCACGGAAGCCGGCCATCTCCCCCGTTGGGCGTTGGCGCCTACCATTAATCTGAATGAATGAACTCCCCGTTGCAATTAGAACTGCAGACTCATCACTCCCAATCTTCCGCTGTAATCTGAAGTCTCACCTCTTACCTTAGCCCGTAGCACTTGCCCTAGCCTCGTTGTCCTTGCAAGCTTATGCAAAGGCTAAAATGTAGTTTTCATTTCATTGTTGGCCTAGCATCCTATAGTGTGAATAGTTTCAATGTAGATTCCACTGTTTTGATTCTTGGGTTACCTATGATCCTAGATTACTATTTCTATGCATGTGATTTATTACCTTGTTTACGTTCTATTACGTTGTCCTTGCTCACTGTAAATGACTCGGGATTAAGAGTGTCTGCTTATGTCAAAATGTAATTATAATTGTATTCTTCTATTGTGATTTTCCTACTTGTTTCTAAGTATACAACAGGCAACAGTGCAGCACATGCAGCACTATCTCTCTCTGTTTCTGGCACAACAGCGCCCCTACTGGTACTAATAGTCATACTGGTACTCATTAACGTTACATACATAGGCGGACATGGACATTGCTGTTCCTTGGAGTGGTTGCACCACTCAAAAATAAAATAGAAGAGTACTTCTTCTGCCACTGGTGACTAAAGACAAGCGTGAGTTCCGGTGTCATGTGTCATCAACACTGTCACACTCACAGAGAGAAAGAATGTCACAGAGACTGTGACACACAGTTGTGTCTTTTAAGAACAGATGAAAAAGCTTACACACCAGGAGCTATACACTAAGAGAAAGGACAAGGTCAGAAACACCATACATCATGGCTGCTAACATGCATCTGTTACACATCAGCAACACATACTTTGCCTCTAATGGAGTGGATGAATACACATAGTCTGAATGCATGACAAAAGTCTGCCAATTCATTACAGATTACAGAAGAAAGAAAAATAAAGAAAAGAAAAATAGACTGAAATCAATAACTGGTTTAACCCATCATATTTGGTATCTCGTAATGATGAATATTGTTGCTGTTGTATACGTCCAACATTTTAAATATATGATATGTGTGTTTTACTGTGGTTACGTTTAGGAATACCTGGTGTTTTTCGGTGCGAGCTTTCTTGTATTCAAAATTTCTACACGTTTGGGAGTCAAATGAACATTGGAGATTTAGCAGCGAATGCTGTGAGACCCACATCCTTCCTCAACCCCCCCCCCCCCTCCGGCTGTTGACTTTTCTCTAACACAACAGTTTCTAATTAGCCCTTTGTCCTATAACTGTGGCCAGATAAGGCAGGGAAGATAAACCTCCACTATGTATTTGCCCCAATGTGCCCCTATATGTTTGTCAACACGTCGTTAGGAGGGGGGGGGCATCGCTAATTAGTTGTTGTTACGGTGAACTGATTACGACTCAAATTTGCATTGTGTTTCATCTGCGCGGAGGAGTTCAAGTCGGCCTCAGGGCCCCGAGCTTTGAGACCCATTTCCTCCTCTCGGCTTGTTCCTAAAAAAAGCAGAACAAAAGGAAAGTTATGAGCCGATGACTGAACTGGTGACAGGAGCCCTATCGAGGACTGGAATATTGTCTCGTGTTTGTTGGGTGGAAACCTCATTTGTCCAAAACGGTTACTTATAAGGATGCAAATAAAAAATAAAGTAGCGGATTCAGATTTACAGCAGCTTGTGGATAAGTTACTTAAACTTACTTTTGATGCTTCATTTGTGATGCTGTAAAAAATGAACAAGTTTGAATATGCAGTTATGGGGTGGGCAACTTTAATGATGTAGAGAGCCACTGTTTTTCTACACTCACCCCAGAGAGCCACATTGCATACAGTGCATTGCAATGTGACGCATTGTGAGCTTGTAGGCTAAGAATTTGCATCAAACAATGTAAAAGTACTCATTGTATGTCTTATTACATAATGTCCAGATCTTGCAGATCTGCTATTTCCTAATTGCATAAAATCAATAAACTGTACTTTAAAAACTGGTCAAACATTTGCCAAAATGTCACAAAAGAGGCAGTTGCAAGGCATGTACAGTAGATCAGTTTTTATTTTTTCAATATTTAGGGGGGGGGGGGGTTGAGAACCACTGGTATAGAAAGTACAATATTTGCCTGTGAGATGTAGGGGTGTAAAAGATGTGAGATGTAAAAGGTGTGAGATGTAGGGGTGTAAGTATAAAGGCCTATAGGTTTTTGACAAAATGGAAATAGTAAAAGTATACCTCAAAATTGTACATGCGTAGAATGTACTTTCTCACCACTGCCCATTCAGTATTTTAGCCGTGACGTGAGCGCCCCGTCCAGAGATACTTCCGGGTCCGACTTTGTGTCGCTTTTCTGTCCCCATAGAGTTATACTGTGACGTTCTGTCGGACTAAATCTGAGACGAAAACAAGCATGAAAGTCTCATTTTACCGCTTTCCCCACAACAATAAAGCTGTTGCTCTCCAAAATCTGGCTGTTTGACAGGCCGTCTGCCCCACACGGAATACTATCGCCATTTTATTTAATTGTGTCAACTAAATCCTCATTAATGCAAACTAGATTCAACATACTCAAGCCTGCACACATTCTAAATATGCCCCCGAAATATTGTACTGAGCAAATGGACTGTTACCACCTTCAATAATAATGATAATAATAGTATTTTTATTGTCTCCACATCATATATTTTCTTTGTCATGGACACTTGTACAAAACATTAATAATTCTACTCGAGTTGGAAGCATTAAGACCCATTTTAACCCTCAATGGCTCCCTTTCTGAAAAGTAACGTCATTGTAAAAAGATTCACGCGTTTAGATATTCTATTAACGGACGGGAGCTGGTGCCACTTGGACCCGGACATAACGTAGCACTACAAAATGACGTCGGACTTAAATACTGAATTGGCTTTCACTGAGCAGTGGAGGCGTGAGGTTTATGGGGCATGGAGGTGGACAGATGCTCCCTATACAGCCCATGCACAGTTGCTTCAGTGCCACAGCTTGCACACCGTGAGAGTGATGTGAGAGATAAGGTTTTTATTACACCTGGCTGGCCCCGACATTAAATAAAAGCCACAGTCCCATAAAAGCATGGAATGCTGCACATGCCTTGGTTGTCGCTGGGGTTGTGTCTTTCTCAATCCAGTATTTCTCAAACTTTTTTATACATTTCAAGGACAGCCTGACACTCTACAAATGGAACCAAATGGACCCTGTACATGGGGGGAATAGATATAGTACGATATACTGTATTGTATCATGGTTAAAAGATGATAACATATACGTTGACAAATTAATTAATGAGGAAGTATATTAATCTTTTTAATTGGATGATGTACGGTGATAAGAGCGCCCCTCACTTCACACGGGTGTGATTTCTTTTTAACTAGACCGGTGCCTGGCTGTAGAGCACAGAGTCGGTAACGATGGCAGTTGGAGATCCGTGCCCCACCCGGCTATGCAATACCCGTTGTACCCGTGTCAGAGTACCCGTTCCACCCATCAGTCTGTGTCCATTATGGGGATTTCTGTATCTGTCTCTCTGTGTCCCTTTATTCCTATATATGGAGTTCTGTGTCAGGCATGCCCAAATATGGAGTGTTGTGATGTCAGAACAGGCCAGATCCATATATGGAGCATGGGCACTTTGGGCAGGGGCCCTGTCCAGAGGCCAGGCAGAGAGAGGCCTTTTGTGGCGGTTCTGGACAACCGTGGGTCCGACCGTCTTGACACCGGGCACTGCACTTTTTGTGGGGGTGTGTGTCGAATTTGTCAGCGGGGCGAACGGTTCTCGAGTTACGTGCATTACAGCCGTACACACGTATGTACGTTTGTTTTGTTTTTAATGCAATAGGTTCTATGTACAGCATTATTGGAAATCCATTGGATAGCATCAGTCCTTACTCACTCCGAGCTGTGCTTCACTGGTGGACTGTGGACAACGTTCAGACCTCCCCACCACCACCATGATGTCTGGAATGAGAGTTGTACCGAAAATAACATGTTAAAGGTGCTATAAATAAGGCTTATTTTTCACGCACGCACGCAAGCAACGCACGCAGGCACGCACGCACGCACCCACGCATCCACGCACGTGTGCATGTGCTAACGCACACACACGGTCCCCAGATAACCCCTTAGCCACAGTGGGATGCATCTTATCACTGAGAAGCCTGCCCTTGTTTGCCAGGACTGGGCTGTAAAAGGCAAGCGGAGGGAGGGAGAGGAGAGGAGTCGGGTCCTTCTAAGCTGAGCATAAGGAGCAGAGCAGAGCATTGTGACTTTGGATAAGGTTGATTGATGCTTTTGTTCTCTGGGCCGGTAGCTGCTATACAGCCGCCCTCACCGGCCCCAATTGTTGTGTGCAGTGGTGTAAACTAAAGTAAATAAGTACATTTACTCAAGTACTGTAGACGTTTGAGTTTTTCCAATTTTTCTAATCCTCTACATCGCAGAAGAAAATATTGAACTGTTAACTATTACACGAGTTACTACTTTGGATTTTGATTATTATTACAAAACACACATTAACCACTTCAGCCCTATATACATTCCGGTGATTTGTAAGTAGCTGACATTGTGAGCTTGTAGATTTGCAATTTTCAAAAGATTTTTTATACAATTTATATACCTTTTTGAAAACTGCATAATTAGTACGTTTTACTTTTGGTACTATGTACGTATTAAGTACGCAAGTATTTTGATACCAATACTTGTACATTTAGTCAAGTACATTTTGAAATCCAGACTTCTATATAGTCTAGTAGCCAGAATGTGAATCCGGACATGGTGAGTACACCAACATTTTATGTTATAAATGTTTAGTATGGGTCCCCAGCATGTAGAAACTGCCGGTGCCAATGAGTGTTTTTTTGCAAAACGAATGCTTGGAATGGATTCAGCATCATGAAACCCCCCTAGTTTGACATGTTTGACAGTTTCTACATGCTGGGGACCCATACTAAACATTTATAACATAAAACTTAGTGCTCAACATGTCCGGGTTCACAATGGGGCTCTATGGGCTGGCTACTAGACTAATACTTGTGAAGGCCGTTTCAGACCGGGAGTGAGCGACGCAGGCATTCTCGCTCGCGCGTCAATTTCAGGACCCCGTGCAGGTTTGCGCCAACGCTCCTCAACTTATCCGCACGTCCAATTTTTTACATTGCAGTGTATAGTAAATTGATACTTTTACTTAAGTAAAAAATGTGAGTACTTCTGGTTGTGTGTCACCAGCGAGCAAACAGACTGCTTGCCGACAGAAGGGGCCGGCTGGCAGCAACAATGAGCTGTGTGGAGTGTTGGCTAAGCTCATTGAAGCGCGCGTTGTTTGCTTTCGCAGTCGCATCCCATGTTAATCATTAAGTCTGCATATAGCGGAGCGCTTAGCTTGTTTGTCCATTCCTGAGTTGAGCGGCAGTTTTGGGGAACAATGCAGACAGGCTTGTAGCTTGTAGATCGGCTATTTTCACTATACTACATAAACATTCGTGTTCTAATTTATGGAATTTATTAGATTTTTCTTTGATTTCTTCTTGAAATGACTGAATTGTTTGTTGCTTTGCAAAATGTTGCTTTTTATTTTTGGGGGGAATGTTTCTTGAAAGTGGTTTGAAATAATAATATCAAAAACAAAATGTAGAAAACAAATAATAAAGGGACCCATAAATTGGCCCCGGCCCCGTGTTCGGGAAACCTTATTTTTTCTTCTTCTTTTTCTGGGACCCCAATAAACACTAAAATCTGATAATGTATGTCTGGGACTACTTTATGCAGTATACATTACAAGATGAGACCAAAGAGCAATAGACGCTCAGTTAAGTCTGAAAATATTTTTTTTTATAACTGCGTGTCTAATCCACTGTTTCCCAAGCACTGGGTCGGGACCCGCCAATTGTGGGTCGCGGACGCATTTTTATGGATCCCTTTATTTTTTGTTTCCTACATTTTGTTTTTAGTTTAATAATAAATCATATTTTATTTTCATTTCCTGAAAATGAACATTTTGGAGTTAACTGGTTTCTGCCCAACAGCAGAGATATGTATTTGGCCATGGACCCCCATCTGAAAAAACATTGTTTGGCTTGTACATCTGCTGTTTTCAAATTACTGATTTGGCTGGGGACCCCCTGGAACCTCCTCAAGGGCCCCTGAGGGTCCCCGGACCCCACCTCGAGAACCATTGGTGTAAGAGTCTGCATACAGATACACTGTAGGTGAGTCATCTTCAGTGGTTTGTTTTTTTATCACACATGTTTGGATTTGGATGACAATTTGACCACCTGGTAGTGATGCAAGTTATTGCACCACACCCAGAAGTAGCATTTATCTGAAGTATACTTCATACTTAACTGTACTAATGCAGTACGCCAGCCGACATGTTCGTACAAATGACTGTCATTAACTATTCGGCGGGAGATCAGCATGGCAAATCACAATCCGGACACACACCCATGCATGCACGCACGCACACTTGCGAGCGTGCACACACACACACACACACACACAGACACACACACACACACACACACAATATGGCAACCCCCGTAACAAGAATTGGCACGGCGGCCCAGGAGTTTATGTACACATTCTACTCAAAATTGCTACAAACTTGGAACGACGCCCCTCTGCACAAATAAAATGTCCCTTTTCAACAAGTCGACTTCATTAACACAAGTCGACTCCCATTAGGAGCAGGAGAAAAATAAATAATGTCATTATTTTTGCTCTGTGTGTGTGTGTGTGTGTGTGTGTGTGTGTGTGTGTGTGTGTGTGTGTGTGTGTGTACAACTTAAACTGTAGGATTGGTCATTGTCACAGACCGAAGTGATTCTTTCTTTGTCCAACTGCATCGGGAGTTCAGTCTAACCCATTAATTAACAACCTATAGTGCAGCTGTAACTGTGCCTATGTTCTCTACTCACTCAGCTGCATCCTGTCCGACTGATTGGCTGGCTGAACTGCACTGTCAGAGAAGTCATAACAGAAGCGCAAATATTATCCCCTGCCGATCCCCCGTCAGACATCAAACGAGAAGTCCTCTCGACTTCAACTATTATTGACAGCAAGTCGACTTGCAAAAATCACCCAATGTTATGTAACGTAATGTTATGATTGAGACCGTCCGGTTGAGAGGAGCGTCCGTTACTAAATAAAGAAACCAGCGCTTCTTTCACCTAACAAATATCACTATGTGATCATTTCTTGTTTTTTATTATTCTTGGTTCCCGAGGCTATAGGCCTACTCTGGTAGGAAAGAGGTGTGTTTGTTTTGTTGTTTTGTATGGGTGCATCAATGGGTCTGTCCAGCAATAATATGCATTTTCAGATATTTAACCACATAAACCCTCAATCCTAACCAGTAAACTTGACCTTTGGTTCTGTACTTGGTCTGCTCTTTTTTCCCCCTATACACCATAGGGATGCTATAGGATTCTAGTGGTTCATGTAAAAAACCGTCCTAAAGTCGGCTCTTCGGTGCTACTGAACATTTCTGACGAGCCGAAATCATTCCGGCACTACAGCGCCGAAACAGCGGTAAAATAGAGTATGAATCGGCCCTTAGTCAGAGTTGGTTGGAGCCAGAGCTCCAAAATTGGTGGGAAGAACTAGAACTATATTAAATTGTTTATAGGATCAATACAAGTAAATTAATACATGACATACATTCCACAGTAGTAGCTTTTTTCATATTTTCGGAGTGGGTGTACAGAGAAGCAGTTGGACACAAACTCTAAATGCTAAATGCTGGTGGGCGTTTCTGTGAGATAGATTATATAAGTTATGTGTGTATAATTACGTGAGATAGTCAGGATCTATTGTGAATATGCAGGTGAGTGTGTGTTGAGTGTTCTGTTGAAGCCCCACTGAATACGCTAAAAGAAATAAAGGTCTAAATAGTATGTTGTTGTATATTTAGGTAATTTGGTTCCATTTGAACACTAAATAATTTATGGGCGTTCTTGAAATCACAAAGTTATAGAACACACTGTATTAGCTTGATTAAACTTGAAATGAGACATTCTGCATAATGAGTACTTTTGCCAATACTTTTGTACTTTTAATCAAGTACATTTTGAATTCCGGACTTTTACTTGTAAGTATTTCTATATTGTAGTATTGCTATATTTACTTATTTAGAAAAGAAAGGTCAGGTCTAAATGGGTTACATTGGTTAGTTAATAGTTTGACTAGCTGTGAGAAGGAGAGTGGTGACACGCTTTGATCTCGCCGCAAAGCGGGTGCCTATATGGGCTATAGTTCCAAACATTGCTCCTATCGCTGGAACTATCCCATTGAGATAGAATGAGCACTTCCGCATTCCATTGTTACAATGGGAGTCAACGCTATAGTGTCGCCACTCTCTTACTAGATTACTCTGATCTGTTCTAAATCCTGCAAATCCTAATCCTAATTTAACTCAGAGAAAGAACATGATGGTTCCATGTTGCTACGTATTGTGTTGTTGTGTTCATGTATTCACCTCTGGTTTCTTTACGTGGGACCGGCTCCAGGCTGCGACTTCCTCCCTCGCTAACGAGGTGGTTGACGGACACTTCCAGGTAATTACCTTTATCAGGTATTGTTTTGACCAAGATAAGCCGTGGATTCTCACACACACGCGCGCACACACGCACACGCACACTATTCGCACTATTATTTGTACATTCATCAGTGTTTAGCTGACACTCATATATACAGGGTGGATTACAAGAGAGAAAACACACACACACACACACACACACACACACACACACACACACACACACACACACACACACACACACACACACACACACTTCTGTTCCTCAATCACCACAATCGTCTCTGTCGGGCGGAAACCATTATGTCCAAAAACTGTTACTTTCCAGGATTCAAATTCAAAAGTAGCAAAAGCAGCAGATCTACTACAGTAGCTCAACATGCGTCGCTTTGTGCCACATTTCGAGCTTGTAGGGCATTAATTTATGAAAAAAAACAAAAAAAACAATTAGAATAGATAAGAGCCAGTGTTAGGCATATCTCAAACAATATGAAGTGAAAGGCTCAACTGTAGGAAATTAACCATCAATGACATAATACAGGATGTGTAATATAACTATGTGTGCACAGTTGAGCTGTTCTTACAATACCTACCATCAGCTCCCATTACTTACAACACCTACCATCAGCTCCAATACTTACAACTAGGGTTGTCCCGATCCGATCACGTGATCGGAAATCGATGCCGATCACGTCGTTTTCAAATGATTGGAATCGGACAGGGAGCAAAAAACGTGATCGGGACAGCCCTAGAATCCTTATTATATCCATATAGCATGATATATTAGACTGGATATTGTCTGTGATTTTGGATACTGTACTTTTGTGATATGGCACAAGTGTTCTATAAAAATATAAATATCGGATCGGGAAAAATTCGTATCGGCAGATACTCAAAATAAAATGATCGGAATCGGAGCAAAAAGACGTGATCGGGACATCACTACTTACAATACCTACCATCAGCTCCCAGTACTTACAACAACACCTACCATTCCAGTCCGATTCCAGTTCTGCAAATCGATTCCGGTCCCTAACAATTCCCTATTTCGATTCCAAAATGACATAAAATAACTTAAATAATGTTTATTTAACAAAAAGCTTTGTTCTTTTAAGCCTTAGTCCATTTAAGAGATGTAATGAATATAGAGTAACATCTTCTCCTTTAACAGCTGAGCCAATAGAGTGAGCTTCATGTTTCCACTTTATCTTTTGGTCCATGTGTTATGATTTGATGATGATGATGATACATTATGCTATTGTGTCATTACGGACAGGAGCACGCACACACACATGCACAGTGTCACACATCATGCATGCTGAGGCATGCATGCATGCACACACCCCTGGCTCTCTGTCCATCCATCCGTCCGTCCATGTGTGTGTGTGTGTGTGTGCATACGTGTGTGTGCGTGTGCGTGTGTGTGCGCTCATAAGTGTGTGCGTGTGTGCGCGCGCATGTGTAGCTTCCTGAATCCTGACATTGTAATCAGCAGTTCAACTCTCATCCGCTACTTTGTTCTTTTCTTCTCTCTTTTGTTCATCGCAGCTGACAGGAGAGGTTATACTGTAGGCCCTGCAGTGTGTGTGTGTGACTGTGTGCGTGCATGACTGTGTGTGTGACTGCGTGACTGCGTGCACCTTGCTACACCGCTGCAGAAGGCCTATGTTGCAATTGTGTCTTTGATCTGTCCTTTGAATCTGTGTCCTTTGAATACTGTGGCTACACACACACACACGTCTGCTGTTTGTCGCAATAAAATAAAATAAAACTTGGGAGCATTCAAAATGTGAGTTGCGAGCCCCCACTTTGTTTTCATGTAGCCTATACATAAGGTTATCTTAAGACATAAGACGCAAAACAAGTAGCATGCATGTACGTACATGAGGTCAGACGTGAGCATCTTTTGAACATTGAGGGTGCAGCAGGTGCAGTGAGGTAGCCTGTATGCAGCTAGCCTGTATACAGGGCAGGCTATACAGCACTACAGAACGGTAAGAGATAGGGGAAAAGCTGCGGTGCTGTGGTTAAGATGCCACTTTCTCTCATGTAGCGGGGAGCAGGTGCATCCTCTCCTATAAAAGCTCTTCCCTTCCTTAACACCATGCATGGACATGATAGAACCCACTGGAGCTCTGTAATATAGTAGCGCCCCTCACTGATTGCTCCCGGTACTACAGAAGTGTAGTAGAGTTGTCTTGGTATGATCAAAAAGGGTTGAAAACCACTGACATACAAGGTTTCCACTCGACAATGGTGATTTTGTTCTCTCCTATTGTCAGCGCAGCAGCGGTGTGAATGAAGCTCTATCCCACAGAGTCCCACAAGCGTCACACAAGGTCTCAATTAAAACAAGCATTTATGAGGGCTGCACACTTGAACGTCAACCTGGATAACATAAGCAACAGCTTAAAATGCAACTTGACAAATAAAGCGACGTCGACGCGATAAACACACCTCTCTCTCCCCGATGATGTTACCCCCATTGTTCCGCTAAATTTTCCAGCACACAGTAGACGGAGCTAACTTAACTGTTGTGCGGCCTAAAAAAAGAAAGGTTGCTTTTGTTTGGAGTCAAACCACAGAAGACAATCGTATCTGGCCATCTCTGCCCTGTCTCACACCACGCTGCAGCAACGTGTTTGCCCCGCGTACAAAAGAGGCAGTCAGCAGATACCGTGGTGTTGGGTCTCTGCACAGGTGACAAGGGCTAAATTGTTTCTCTTTACACTTCTTGCCCTCACCCCTCCCTCTGAGCAGTGGTGGAAGGTAACTAGGTAGCTTTACCTAAATAGTAATTACTGTACTTAAGTATACCATTTTGAGGTATTTGTACTTTACTTATTTCCAATTTTCAATACTGTTGAAATACATCTCAGACGCAATTATTGTAATTTTTCAATGATTTGAAATATGTTTTTATTATAACACAAGACACACTAACCACTTCAGCACTGTGTACTTTTACTTTTGGTACTTTGATGCCAGTACTTTTGTACTTTTACTCACGTACATTTTCAAGTAAAGAATGTGAGTACTTTTTCTACCACTGCCGCTGTGCCAAATAAATAAATAGAAATCATGCGGCGGTTCTCAAATATTTTCACGTGACTTGATACCTATGTATCTGGCCGTGGACCACATCTGAAAAGATTTTGGTTCCAGGGACCCCCACTCCTATATTCACCCCTATTTCTGTTTCCAGAATCTTTCTAAAATTGCAAATCGTAAAAGATATTTCTATCTGCAGAATAAAATTGGGTGAAAACTGGTTGGACCATTGTTCCTGGTTAAGCCCTGCATGCAGGAACCCCTTTGGCCTTTGGGGACCCCTGGGAAAGGGGGGTCGGTCCCGGGACCCCACTTTGAGAACCGCCACATTAAAACAAACAATCGACAAGCAAATCACCTGGAATTGGAAGCCCCCGCGCACACCGGGCGCTTCTTCCATCCGCCCACTGGTTGCCCCCCTCTCCGCTCAGGGGGGCCTCTGCGCTTTTCTCTCCTTTTTGGGCGACTAGTCTGTTGTAAGGCTTGCAAATGGCTGCTGCTGCTACTGCTGCTCGCACGAAGGGTGATACCCTGGCAAAATAAAGACGGGGAGAAACTCAAGCTGAAGGGTATGCGAAACTATTGTCAGGTGCAGACAATGGACAAAACCCAACATTGGCTGCAAGGGGAAATTCGAGCCGGCAATCTGTTGGACTTTATGCGGCGATAAGAGATGCGAGGGGAGGGGGAGTGGTTCTATGCGCCCACTTTAAGCCAGCGCTGGAGAAGACAGTAAACACAAACTGTGAGCCAGAGTAGGTCATTGAGAGACGTCCCTGCCTCCGAGCTTAACATGACACTTAAGTAGTTCTACAAGGCGCAGAAGAAAAGGCGAGGCTGAACACATTACAAACTGCATTCTATTCTCTCTCTCTCCCCCCTACTACCCCACTCCCCCAGGCTGAAATGTCAGCTCCGCTCTTTGACTAGGGTGGCATGGGGGGGGGGGGTGTTTCTGTGGCAGTGATTGTCAACCTTTTGAATTTCAAGGACCCCTAGTTTGATGTATTAGACCACAGTATCTTCAAGAGAGAGAGAGAGAGAGAGAGAGAGAGAGAGAGAGAGAGAGATTATGCAGGGAACCCCCCCCCCCCCCAACACACACACACACACACACACACACACACACACACACTGTATGAAATTGTGTCGCAGATTAAACTTTTTCATATATTTCATAGATAGCTTCACAGACACACAGATAGCTTTTGACGGCAATATATCATCAGTGTTGTGTCAATTTATGTGGTTGTTGGTTTGCTGTTGACTTATCTTTTCTATTAATGTTGGATTCATGTTCATTTGGAATTTTCAGACCGCCAATACTTACTGCAGTAAACTTGACCTTTGGCTCTGTACTTGGTCTGCTTCTTTCTATATCTGCTTTTTCCAGCAGTGGTTTGCTGAGGGTTCAGGTTAATGTCAAAATAAAAAGGTTTCAATCACACAAAGGTTTGGCGGCCCACATAATGTGAGGACCCCCAATTGAAGACACCCTGCCAGGTGTTCAAAACTACATCCGAGTGGATCCAATTTAGATTTTTTTTCACTTTATTATTTCTAAATGATATAATGCCTTTTGAAATAAATCCATGTTCCCAGATCAGATATCACATAACATGATCCCAATAATAATATATTTAATTTGGTGTGTTTTGAACTATATAGGCCTATATAGCCAAATAATCCAATTCTGATCCACTCAGAAGTTTTGAACTCTTAACCCATTTTGGGCGGGAATCCATTTTGGTGTTAGCATCATGTTATGCTTTAGCTATTGAAAAATAGCAGATCTACAAGCTCATATCGCGCCACTGAGTGGCGCGCTACGAGCTTGTAGGTCTGCTATTTTGGAAAAATCGAAGAGCGACTGACATAGAAGACATTTTTAGAATCTGATCTCGGGTCAGAATGGGTTAAGCTACATTCAAACCTGGATGGTTTGAGCGGTGTGATTACATACAAACAAAGTCAACACAAAGATGCGTCGTTTGAATGGACGTGGCACGAACGGGGCGACGCAAACGACGGTGAACTGTCGCCTGGTGTCGCCCCAGCTGGAAAAGTCCAACTGAAGCGACCATCTCTCAACAGAGTTGACCCGTGTGTGGGTCACCGGAAAATCCAGACCCCGAGTAACGCGGCCTGCAGGGGGCCAGGCCGGTTCCCTTCCCGCGTCCGAAACGGTCGAGAAATGACAGAGTTACCGTGTGGGGGGTCCCCGGGGACATCCAGACCCCCAGGAACGTGCCCATGCAGGGGGCCGGCCCGGTTCCCTTCCCACGTCCAAAGCGGACGAGAAATGACAGACGACGAATGACTAAACATATACATAGGGGACACACGTAACTGCGAAATGGAGCGGAGGCACCACTCAAAAACAATATGCAGTGTGTGTGAGTGTGCGTGCGTGCGTAATCCTAACCGCTGTCCTGTCTGCCCTGACAAATGAAAACTTGTGATAATCCTCCCCACTGACATGCAGACCCCCACCCCACCCTGTCCAAAACATGTACTTATTATTAGCCTTTAGAGGAATTAAAGGGGATCAACAAAAGTACAACAAACTGAAGTCAAGTACAACGAACCCCACCCCCCACCCCCCAGCCACAAACTTGGCCTGCAGGCAAAGGGACTACCACACCGCCACCCTCTTTCTTTCTTTCTTTCCTTTGACCAATGTTAACAACTGCGACTGTTCGATGAGGGATTACGCGGGGATTGCACAAAGACAATCAAAGCAGTATACAATGATGTTTATTTCATCGACTAAAATGATATATGACTACCTCGGAGAAGAGATCCAGTAGAACAAAAAAACTGAAGACGAAGTCATATTATGTTTGGTTGCGCTCGGGTGATGCATTCTGAAACGAGCAGATCTAGCCTATACAAGCTCACAACGTGTCACGCTGCGGAAAACGAGCGCTTCCAAACTCTGACACTGGAATTTTCCACAGAAAGTAGCTTATAACATGCCTATGGTATGGATTTTTATGAAACAAAAACTGTAGATAGAAAGGGGATAATTCAAGCTTTCCGTACAGTTGTTGGTGAGTTTAACGTTGTTTAATACAGACATTTCTGGTTGGATGTATGGGGTGTCATAGACATACCCCCGTGACCTCCCATGTCTTTGCGAAACTCCTTCTGTTGTGCATGGAGTATACTGTATGTTCAAATAGTTTTAGCTTTTGCTACGGATTTCAGAGAAACGACATGATAAGATATTTTATTTGTAGCGCTTTTGTTGGGCACAATTTGCACATTTTGAATAATCTTTATAAAAAAACATTTGGAAATATTCTTCACTTCCCTCGTACAAAAGCCTTTCAGACAGGGTCCACGGCCATAGAAAAGCAGGCCTGTTTGCTGGACTACCGCGTTGACAGACAACCCCTTCAGCCAATCAGCATAACAAAAAAACTGACGTCATCTCCAGCCTACCAACGCCATAATAAAGTCATCAATGTTTATGTAACTCATTGTGTATATTGCATATAGCTCTTTTCTCTTTGGGATTGACCCCGTCTTATAGCTGCTTACAGCTATATTTATTGATGGGCGCTACAAACATTAATTGATAGAATTGATAATGAATGGATATTTTTACATAGTGTGAACACAAACATTAAAAGCTGGACATAGGATGTGATTAGCCGGATTGAGATGATGTATGATGATAAGAGCGGCCCTCACTTCACACAGGTGTGATTTTTATTATTATATTTATAATTGCGTATATATAATTATGTGTGTGCGTGTTTGTGTGTGTTGGGGGGGGGGGGGGGGGGGGAGTGCACGTGGAATCCTCAGGGCCGGCCTGGACCCGGTCCATTGCTAGTCCTGATAACAATGGTGTGCGGGGGGGACAGTTTGCTTGTGTGTGCCTGTCACTGCACTTAGGCTTAGCAGACAAAGAAGCTGAAACAAATCCTGGTGCTTACAAAGCCAGCTGAAATCCCTCCTAACCAGACAGGAGCCAGCCTCACCGAGGCCTCCGCTGGCCCCCCCACGTCTGTCCCCCCTCTCTCTCTCTCTCTCTCTCCACTGTTCCCCTGGCAGCCCCTACTCTATCAAATAGGTGCTGTTAATTATGGCAGGATTGTGGGGCGCTCAAGCTTGCGCCGGTTGGCAGTTCTCCATCACTACCCTACCGACACGCGCGCACACACTATATGCTCCAATTGTATATTAGTGATTAACTCCGCAAAACTCTCCCAATGTTGTGCCTTTCTCCAGTTCAACTGTACTTGTGGGGCCCTCACAAGTTTACAGTACTACAAGTACACACACACAAACATGCACGCAAGCGCACACGCACACGCACACACACACACACCAAAGGATAGTGTCACAGATTTGTCACCTCAGCCGTTGCAGGATGTGTGCCTTCAGTTTCCATCATCACTGTTGGCCCCCATATACTGTAGCTGTACTGTAGCCAGTGGTCGACAGCATAATACTGTATGTATACAGTATGTGTTTTCAGCCTGTGGGTTGGGACCCCCAGGTGGTCCCCAGGTGACAGTGAAGTGACAATTTAAAGACAGAGTGCCGTGACCCCCCCCCCCCCCCCCAGACATGTGCTGGGGTTCCACAGCTATAGAGCGTCGCAGTCCCTCCCCTTTTCAGAACAACGAGTGGCCCAGGAAATGAATCCCAATGCATTTTTCCCATAGGCATTTCTTATTAAAGGACCACTTCACCACTTTTCAACCTATCTTCATATAATAGGTCCTCACTAATAATCATGATAAAATGGCACGATTTCTTTCTACTCAGTCTGTGTCTCATAGGAGGGCTGTGGGCAGTTTAGAAACCGTCTTCCAGTGACATCATCATTAGGCAGATATTTTTTTAAACAAGATTATTTTACAAAAATGTTTAGATTTTCATTATCGTGAGAACGATGGCTTCCATTTTCGCATTGCAACTTTTCAGGACTAGAAAGCCTGCAGTTTTTATTAGCTTGTATTCCCCATCGATGATGTCACTGGAAAGGTCTTTAAATAAATTTAATAAGAAATGCCTATGAGAAAAATGCATTGGGATTCATTTCCTGGGCCACTCGTTGTTCTGAAAGGGGGAGGGACTGCGACGCTCTATAGTTTGTGCCCGTTTCCAGTCAATAAGCCATTTCCAGCGATCAAAATATTTATTTGTAAATGACCTGTTAGCATTATTTAGCATAATAGCGGCACTGCGCCGCAATCAGCTGCATGGTGCATCGAGGCACACAGAACAATTAAGGTCCCCACACACCGAGCGCATTTTTTCGGATTTCTAGCGGTTTTCCGAAAAACGTGTCCAGTGTGCAACCACCTTAAGCCATGCTTTCACGTTGACTGTTCAAAGTGTAGAAAGTGCTGCTGAAATGGAACGAGTGACAATAACATCCCATCTCGTTTCATCCATTTAAAACGTCAGGAAAATCCTCTTTTACTTTTACTTCTCAATGTGAGGTCCCATGGGACCACCAGGGGTCCAAATTGACCGGTATGGGTCTGTAACTCCACAATAGAAATGACGCTAGTTTTGTGGATTCATTTATTTTCATTGAATGGCCCACAGTTCACCGTGACCCAATGACCGGCACAACACCCCGAACGCCCAGGGTTATTTAATCCATTAAATCATAGCACCCAGCGATTAATAGCAGATGGGAACGCGATGGGCCGTCTAACACATAATCTTTTCTTAGAATTGGACGGAATGATTTAGATCAAGAGATATCAACGTAAGACTTTCGATCTCGTCGACTAAAATGGGGGGGAACATTTTCGATGACGTCCCACCGGAAAATAACATTGAATGTTGCGATCGGTTTTAATATCAATAATCTCTGTCCTTTTGATCAATCTCCGTCCTGAGCGCTGGGCGTTACTAATTGATAGGGCGGAGAACTCCGTCCTTGCCGCTCAGGGTGTTAATATGCATCAAAACCAGACCATAACTCCCACCACGAGACTATCTACCGCCGATACCGTCTCTGCCTTAGGTTGGGACCAGGCTTTTCTCTTCGCAGATGAGTAAGCCTGGGACCGAGGCTAATACTAATGGCAAGTATTTCTTATGCATTTTAGAAATTGTGAAAGCGGGACAGTCTGCATACTGAGAACTTTTACTTTTGGTAGTTTTTTTTTTGTATACTTTTGGTATATATTTTGATGGCGATACCTTTATACTTTTACAAAATGTTGAATTTCGGACTTTTACCTGCAACAGAGCATTTCTCTATTGCATTATTGATGCTTTTACTGATTTTTTCACCACTGAAGGCATATCCAACTGGGGTTTGAGAATTACGATTTTACTTACTTTCTATTCACTTACAGTACAATGTGTGTGTGTGTGTGTGTGTGTGTGTGTGTGTGTGTGTGTGTGTGTGTGTGTGTGTGTGTGTGTGTGTGTGCGCGTGCGTGCATGTGTGCGTGGGCTGGCACTCTCATGATTGCGCCTGGGTTGTGTTTAATTAATTTCAGGGCTGATGGAATGATGAGGGCTTACGCCCCTGGCACAGGGCACACACATGCATGTATACGCATGCACACACGCACACGCACACACACAAACACACACACACACACGGGCCACTAAGCCTCCAACTCATTGCCATAATGTGTGTGCAGCAGGACGCCCAATCACCAGGCATCCCCCGTCATCCTTTGATCGTATCTCTACCGGGCCACGTGAATTCAAAATTTTACTCGAGTAAAAGTACAAAAGTATCTATCGAGAACATATACATACAGTGCCAGTACTCTAATCTTTCAAGGTTTGAGTAATGTTCTTTACAGTGTCATTTGAGTAGAGTGTCAAACCTCTTCAAAAATATAGGCTTAAGTTGTAAATAAATGTTTCGTATGAATGATCAAAATCATGTGGAACTATAGTTTCCAAATAATTGTAATGGAGTAAAAAGTCAAAAATAAAGTATAATTAATTTATTTTTTAAGAAAGACATTGAAACTTTACGTGAAGCTCAAACCTCAAAATTGTCCTCAACAGCACAGTATATGTATAGTATACTTTCCGCCATTCGAAACACAGCCTCCGACTCATTGCCACAATGTGTGTGTGCGCGTGCCTGCGCGCCTGCGTGCGTGCGTGTGCACGCGTGCGTGCAGAGCGGAGCGGAGCAGAGTGTTGCGGAGCATAGGCGGCCAAGCCTGCAGGCTTCCCCACGTCATCCTTCATGATCTTATCAGCGCGCATGGGGGGCCAATGTGGCCCTGCATGCATGGTAAAGTGACACCCAATGCTGCGCAGATGATGAGCCAGCAGGCTTCAGCCGAAGCCCATGCTGTCCTGCTTCCCACGTTCTGTCATTGATTAATATGGAAACGCATGAACGGCACGTGTGCATCACGTGCACGCTCACACGCAAGCATGGCGAGAGAGAGAGAGAGAGAGAGAGAGAGAGAGAGAGAGAGAGAGATGCAGCTGGTCTCAATGTGTTGTCATGGCATCAGGCGCAAACAGATCAGTCAGCCCCGTACATGGGCACAAAAGGGGGCATTGCCCATATATGGCGAATATGGGCATATATAGTGAGGACATCAAGAATCTCCATAAAGGGACAAGGGCTGACATATACAGAGATATCATATACGGTGTACTGGAGACATCAAAAATGTCCACATTAGCTGTTATTCATCATTAGAAGACCGTACCAGTCGGTGGTCCATTTGGTTTAATATGCTCTCAAGAGTTAATTTATTGTTAAACATCTGCATTAGTTAATTTAAAAGAAGACTATGTAATTAGAGAATGCAGAAGACTTATTTTGATCAACGTTAATTGCCTGTTATATGTCTCCTATGGTACCACATCAATACAGCATGCAGGATTGTGGACAAAACTTTTTCCAACCACAACAAAATATGAAACGTTTTGGGTCCAAGTGCCCTATTCTTGCCAGTGCCTTACCTGTTGCCATTTGCCAATGCCCGCAAATTATGGGCTGGGCAGCTTGTAACCCCTCAGAGACATTCTCTGAGACATTCTCAATTATCTTGATCGCAACATTAACGCTGCTCAGAATGTGTGTGCCTCCAGTGGACCAGCTACCTTGGCCTTTCCGGTATTGTATACTTTGGATAAATCAATTTAGCTGCTTTTATGTTGATAGAATCGTTGCCAATAACAGTTGTATTTCCCCACAATGAACGACAATGCGTGACCAAACTGCACCTCTCCTGTCAGGCATTGACCGAATTATGTCACTGCTTGCAGATGATGCAGACACCACTGCCAGCCGTCCCCATGCCTTGCTCGTTGCTGTTAGGGTTACTGCTGAACTATATTTATATGCGAGTGGGTCATTCCAGCACCCACTCAGCTCAAATGGAAGCATGGGCCAACCTGCCGTAAGCTCGGCCAAAACTGCAGTCACAGCCGGCACAGTCCGACACACCAGTACGCACATCACTGGCATCCTTGTGACACCTGAGAGACAGCGCAGAGTAAAGTGGGAATATTTCGCAAAATGTGGGTTCCCTAGGGTTCTGGGTGGAGTCGATTGCACACATGTTCTGATTCTTGCTCCAGCTCTGAAGAGTGGCGCTTATGTGAACCGCAATGGATCGACGGCCGCAAGTGATTTGCAATGCAGAGGGTTACATCTTGAATGTATACGCAAATCATCCTGGAGCTAGCCACAACGCATTTTATAATGGAACAAGCAATCAGTCATTCCTGATTGATTTATTACTTTATTGAAACTACATTCTAAGGATAGAGTCACAAGAAAGCTGTTAGGCTTGTTTCCGTTGTGGTCCTCTTGGGGAAAGGGGAGGACATTGAGAGGGAACACCCTCTTGTTTAGGTGACAATGGCTACCCATTGATGATGTGGTGCATGGTGCCATATACATTATACGCCAACAAGTGTGCACGAGTTTTCAGAAGAAAAGTTGTCATTGTGCGAAACATTTGGCGTGCTCAAAATGCGGTTTCCGCTGCTTGGACAGGTCAGGTGGGGTCTTACAGTATAGACTCCTCAGAAGGTAGCATCTTTCATTGTGGCATGTGTGTGTGCACAACATTGCCCCGCGTCATGGAATGGTGCCGGACTTCAATGAGGACAAATGATTACCGGGCTTACGAAGGTCGGCAAGCTGAACTGCAGGTGCAGACTTTACGCGCCGATATTGTGCCAGCAGAAGCAGTGGCAATGAGGGACCAGCTGGCAGCGGAGATGTGACACCGCTAGTCATGTCATCTAGTAGAGCCTGCCTGGCAATAAGTCATTTGTGCAAGCGGTATACTAATAATGATAACACATTCTGCAATTTATATAGTGCTTGTATAAATACTCCAAGTCGCTTTAAAGTGTAGTCAGTGAAGACATTTAATTTGAGCTGTGGATATTTTCTAAAATTAGCTGGTGGCGTGGCTGTTCCCGCCAGAGATAGGGCCGTCGGAGCCGGAGGCCTCAGTCGAGCGAGGCGCATAAGTGTGGCAGACAGTCCTTTGCTGATGCGCCGCAGCGCCTTGGCCCACCAGTGTCTCCCGCCGGCCCATAGCAGCAAGGCTTCGTTGCATGTTGTGGCTGCTTCGGGGAGAATTTGTCTGGTTTCCAGGCAAACAATAAACAACAATGGGAACAAGCTGCCGGAGGCTTTTTGTGTTTATATCCTTTTGTCAAAGTCTTATTAGGGGTCGTGAATGGGAGGGAAAGTGTGTTAATAAGGGAGGGGCTTTCATGGCTTGACCCCGTCATCGTTATCGCTACTTGTAGCTATATTTGTCGAGGGGAGCTAGTCACGCCGACGATACATACCGAAGATTGACATATGGCACTTTGTTTAGAGCACTTATGATGTATAATTTGCCAAGTGGAATTTAATGTTTGTCATCTGACTTTCTTTCCCAAGTCTCTCTCACACACACACACACACACACACACACACACACGAAGCAGGAATGAGGGAAGGTGTAAAAAAAATAAAAAAATAAAAAGAAACAAAGAAAGAAACGGAAATCCTCTAAATATGAAAGCCATTACATTTGGGTATAGAATTTAATTCAGGGCAAATAATTTGAAAGATGAGCCAGGGGCTGAAAATGGTGTTCTTAATGGACAGGTGTCCACTTAAAACGGTGTGTGGCAAAGCCCGGCCTAATGGATTGCTTTATATTTATCATATTCAGAGAATGGAAAAGGGATTGTCGGAGCTTAAGCTGTGTGGAGCACCCCGGATGCACTGCGGCTAGGCTTTCTGCATAAATATGTCACTTTAATTTCCACAACTCGCGCATTTTTTTTTCTCCCCCCGATCCTCCATGTTTCACAGGAGGATCAGAATGAACCCCTACTGTCACGCAGACGAGAGAAAACATGCGGGGAAGTGAACATTAGATCCGTTCTCTGATTCCCACCTGGATTCATGACGTTTGTGTTTTATTGCCACTCTTTGTGTATTCACTTTGTGTATTCACTGCCCTCCACACTCTCCTATCCAACATCAGCGTCTTGAGCTCTACAGTGTTAGCAAAGATGCCGTGCCGCAGTGCATCTACAGTATGTACAGTAGGTAGTGTGCTTCTTGCCCCTCCTGGCTTTGCCCTGGGTTGGCTGAGGCTCCCATAAAGTACATTTTCTTGCCTCTAGTTCTGGGTGCCTGATGCAGTGCCCTGCCAGCCTCATCCTTCTCTCTCTGACTTTGTCTGTGACCCGTGGAAGGTCCCCAACTCCCCATAGAGGTCCACATTGCTGATGCGGTCCGTCCATGTGACTCCTGACCTATAGTCATGCCATTCGTAGCATTCTTGTGTAGACTACATCCAGGGCTCTTTCCTGTTGTGCTGTGAAGGTCCATGTCTCAGCCCCATACATTGACTCCACAGTAGCTATGAACAGCCACCTCTTAACCCATTCTGGGCGGGAACCCCTTTTGGTGTTTTAACCCTTCTGGACGGGAACCCCTTTTGCTGCTAAATATTTAAAGTTTTTCAGAAAAACTTCAGGATTTAGAAGGCGTTTTTAGAATCGGCCTCAGTCCGATGCACACTCTCCTCATGCCATGCAAGGCCTTCCAGGTAGGTCCTGTTCTGTTGAACAACTCCAGGCCCCCTAGATATTTGAAGACCTCCAATGGCTCAGGCACCATCCCATCCGCAGTGGCAAATTTGGCAATGGACTGTCATTACATTTGTTTTCTTGGCATACAAGCTTGAGGCCAATCTTCCAGCACATTTCTACTGCCAGTAGTAGTTCCCTTCCTTTATCTAATTTAATGTTGTTTAAAGTCATTTAATGCAATCAAATAGGACTTTTCTGTTTGGATGTATGTGCTATGAAGGCCAGAAAGTAGTTTTTTGCCACTCAGTAGGCATAACTTCCGGGTATGATGATGATGTCACGTGCATACCCTCTATAGGATGGAGTTTGGTACTGCTGCAGCCATATGAAATATAACTTCATACCACAACGTTACATGATGTGTACTTATTGTGAGAACTGACAGGTTGCTTGTGTGTGCGTGCATGCGTGCGTGCGTCGTTTGCAGGGTGATGTATATTAGACTCAAGCTGGACACAACTTTCCATTGTATAGTTTTGGACATATTGAAGTTTCCACCCAACAGAGACGATGTATTGTATGTCTTACTGACGAATTAAGAACAATGGACCACAATGAAAACAAGCCACCCGGCGTGCACATCCACACCCACTGATTCTGTTGCTTTTGATTGCCTTTTGAATGGACTGGACTTTCTGCGTGTTGAAAAGCCAGTCGGTAGGCTATTTTCTATCTTTGCGGGCTTGCATGGAAAAAATGATGGCCGGTGAATGAATTAATGAATTAACGCTGGTGTTTAATAAAGTATTCAGTCAATCAAAAACCATTACAAGACACTAAGCATCCTTGTTAAGCAGCATTCAGGCTTATTTATAGCTACTACTTTTTAACAGCAATTTCCAGTGTTGCCATCTTTCCTCAATGTATTTTAACAAGCAGATTGTGACGGACAGGAAGTCAAGCTATACGGCAGCTGTGAACAACATCCGTCTAGACCCACAAGTCCACACATCTGGACAATATGAATGCAACATATTAACTTTTAGGACCAGTCCAGTAGACGTCAAACCCCAAAGTGAGTGACACCCACAACACAAGAGGGGAGCACCCACGATCTGGTACGGTGGTACCGCCCCAAATTTAGAACAAACATGGGAAGATAGTCATTGTACGACTCTGCCACCGTAATGTGCAACACTCTGACGGATTTATTTCTAAACTTGCCTGATGAATTGCCATTAAAATGATGAGTCATGCATAGACTGCCGCCAGTTTTGTCCCATTTCTCGTGAATCTCGTATTTCGGAAATATAGCTATTTGTATTTGTTGATGACATCAGTGGTTTTCAACTATAGTGGAGAGTTGGTAACCAAATGGACCCTTTCACTGTATGGTCTCAAGAGTTACATAATTGCATCTGCATTACTTTATTTACAATACGTCACAATGGGATACACAGATGTATCGGCCACATATCGGCATCAGCCGATATCAGTATCGGCAAATGAAACTGAAATGAACCGATGGATATTTATCTGTTATCTCCATATATGGAGATAATATTGATATCCAGTGCTGACATCAGATTAATGTAGAAACCTCAAAGATGGATATACACAGTGGTGATATCATCGTGACACTAGACTTGCACTCATCATAAAAAGCAGATCCCAGCCTCTAAACCTCAGATACCAAGCAACGCACGCTGTATCTCCAACATGTCAACACATACGAACCAAGGTATCTAGATTTACAACCCATATACCTTGAATAGCTCCTATTACCTTTGGCACGAGTCTTCTAGATGAGACAGAATAACTGGCTAATGGCTAAGCAACTTGTAGAGCATTGAAGTAGAGGTTTCTACATCCCGGTTAAGTTCGTATCGAACACCATTGTAGCGGGTCCTAACTAAATAACCAGCACTGGTTCGAGCTATTTAATAATAAGCATAAGGCCTACATTTTACGTTGGCTATGTTGGTGTGTTGGTTATTTGCAGCCTATCATAAGTTGTAGATTCTGAACATTTATTTCTTGTATTGAAGATGTATTTTTTCTCTTAGCACAAAAGGCACAATTAACCCCCCTGCCCCCTCCACCTCCAGGATAAATCCACGGGAAATCTGGGATGAATGGCAAATCATCGAGTCATCCGAGACTTGAGAAATGGTCAAAATCCAGGAGTCTCTTGGAGAATTCAAGACGGCTGGCAGGTATGTAATTATGTAGGCGTTTTATTCAACGTATTAGATGCCACACCGTCAAAGCTCTAAGATTCCCACCTGTTCCACAAAGCTCTGACATTTCTGTTTAATAGGTTTCCGTGGCAACCGTCACAAATGCAAAAAGGAGTGAGGGAGGATTGAAGCATGGCGTTGCCATGTCTGCTTATTATAAGCGACTGACTTTGGGATCGTGTTATTATTATTATTTTCTGTAAAGGCACTTTTATATATTGACTCTTGCTTCCTAATGTTGTTTTTAAGCATGTTTCTCAAATAATTTCACGTTGAGGACCACCTATAGCCTCGGGGACCGCAGGCATTTTGTTTCCAAAAGAAAACAAAACAAAAGCCTGGGCGAGCCCAGCAGGAAAAGTGGCATAGGAGTGGGAGTAACCCATAGAGTTAGACGTCACCGGATTTCTCCTCTCATCCACTTGCATTGAGTTGCTCACCCAGCGCATTCATAGAGTATATTCATTTCAGTGGAAGTGCTCAGTGAAGTTTAGCCTAGCCTAGCCCCGGAAATCAATTTTGAGGTCCGGGCTTACGCACGTGACGTCATGAACGTCCGTCCACTTCCATTAAAGTGCTGCAAATCCACATTTCGCCAGTAGGTAGTGGCGCATCTTCAATGTTACATAGCCTTACTGGGGGCTTGAGCGCATGAGGCGTTCTTCCTTGTTGGAACCAGTGCATTCTGGGATTGGTTATGGGCTACACGTGAACGCGCTGGGCCATTGATATCATTATCGTATGGAGCATAGCACACATCCACGTGCCATACATGGTGCTGGGCCCATGATAGTGCAATACCACTTTCGGCCACCATGTCTTTTGCGCTTCAGTGTTTCCTCTCGGTGACGTCTCTCTTACTCAAACGAGTGACCCGTGTATTTCCCTAACCAATAAGAGTGCAGAGAGGCGGCCGCTCCAAATGTAACATAGGAAGTCAGCGTCGGTCTCCAGCGCTTGTTTTAATCCGCCCCTCTATGCCCAGAAAAGGGCTCTTTCAGGCTAAGGACCACCCAACGGAGACCTTATCATGTTTTGTGGCAGGGACCCCCCTCCCATACAAGATTTGTGTGTTGTTGAAATGTTCCACAATTATTCCAGATATTTCACATTTTCTATCAATATTTTTTGGGGAAAATATGCATGGGTGTATGTGTGTGCAAGTTCTGCATGTGTGCTCATGTGGCCTCGAATATAGTGGCTTCTCTCGGGGCTATTGTTGTTCATAGACCTGGTTGCTTGCTTCTCCTGCTGCAGAATGTGGCAACCCGGTGGGTGTGTGAGTGCCTCTCCCCCTGTGTGTTGGTGCATATCTCCCTCCACTAGTGCAGCAGCACTACTCTGCCCGACGCCACGCGGCCCCACCACACTTCAGGGCCAGAGGAGACTGCAAGGTAATTATATGCTTTGCAGCCACTCCACTTCAAGTGTGGCCGATATAGCGAGTGTGTCTACTCTCTAATCCAGTGTGGCACGCGATCGAGTGAGAGAGAGAGGGGAAAAATAAGATGGGGGGGGGGGGGGGTCAGGTTGGGAGAACTTGATGTGTATAAGGTAGGTAGGCCTATATGATCTTACACACAAGCCGTCATCTAGCTCCAAGTCTGGAGGAGAGGCACTAGTAGGAACGCATGCATGTTATGGTTGGGCTGTGCTTGACAGAGAGACAGAGAGAGAGAGGGGGGGGGGGGGACGACAATTTGTATTGCACATTTCAACAGCAAGGCGATTCACAATTATAATGATATAATAATAATTATATTATTAGGATGCATGAACAAGAGCAGTGAAAAAAGAATAGATGCAGTCACAGTGCTGAAAAGAAGACAAGACAAGACAAGACAAGAACAGACAGACAGACAGACAGACAGACAGACAGACAGACAGACAGACAGACAGACAGACAGACAGACAGACAGACAGACAGACAGACACTACAGTAGTAGCCTAGATAGACCTTAAAAAATAAAACAACCATTACAGGCCCAAGTACTAGAAAGCCCTCACGGGTCAAATAATTTACACTCTTAGAGGATCTGTATTGAACAGTGTAGCTCAGACAGACATATGGATGAATAGGTAGATGGATGATTTGAATAAATCAATATGGTGCGGGGCTATGTCATGGTGGCATCTAGTGGCCGTGCTATCTTACTGCACAAAGACAGAGAAGGGGAGACAAGATGAGGGCAGCAGCTAGAGGTGTTATCTAGTAGTGTAACACAGTGGCCCCTTTTCCACCAAGAGAACTTCTAAAACTGCTTCCGTTCTATTCTAGATTCTTGGAACCTTGGTGCTTTCACATAGAAACGGCTGCGAGCCTTTTACACGCTTTTTAAGCATCAGCAGTTTTAAGCAGACCCATTGTAATGGGGGGGGAGGGGATGCTTTACGTACAGGTCTGTAACTGTAAACAACTGTTATAGTGTAGATTGGGGTCTTTGAAATAAAATAAATATCAATTTGGAAATAACTCCTACTTCCGGGCCTCTTCCGACTTCCTTCACAGGTGTTACCGATTACGTATACTCATTAAGGCTCTGTTCCATTCAGGTCAAACACTCTGCTACACCAGTGGGTCTCAAAGTGTCCTTGAGTGGGTTCCAAATGGCCAAATGTATAATTCTGAGAATGTACACACTTGTACACTCTCAAGAGTTATGGGAGTCCTTGCATTTAACATTTTTGAGAACCACTGTACACTAAATTAAACAGAGCCTTAATTAGTATTGTAACATGATCTGTGAAGGAAGTCGGAAGAGTTATTTCCAAAATGGCGTATGTGCATATGCCTATTGCTGCCAACGTGGCCCATACTGTCTGAGCCTATAGCACACATAGGACAGAGCTTGGAGTCAGACACAAAAATAATTCCTCTCTGTTTTCCCTCCTGCCAGGACATAATATTATCCATGCAACTATACGTATATGAAGAGGAGGCACAGGGCTGAAACGAATGATGACCACACCCCCACCCTTGTTAGCTCAAAGACCACCCGTATACACATCACATCAGCTTCTCTGTGTTGCTGTCTCTCTCTGTCTGTCTGTCTGTCTGTCTGTCTGTCTGTCGCAGTTAATTTGGGGGAGATGGTGAACTGATCTTTTCTTTCTGATCTGGCGTTCTAATCTGGTTGTTTATTCCTTCTGTTCATTCAGTGTTTACGTATATATAATAAGTCAGGTGTATAGTCGAGGCCCTGTTCCTTTGTCTGTATTAGTGTGAAATAAAGGACTTTTACAAAAAACTAATCTCTCTCTCTCTCACTCACTCACTCGTAATATAGTTGAAGCCTCTCCATCACCTCCACATGCAGCAGCAGTGTCTGCATCACGGAGCAGCACTCACTCTGAGCTAGAGCTGCCAACGAATATTCGTTTTCCAAATCCATTTCCGAATCCAAAAAATAAATGACTAACCGAATATATCAAATTAAGGTCTGAATTAAAAATAATAATAAAAAATATATTTTATTTATTATTATTATTAGTTTTCGCGAGACGGTGCCATGGGTAAGCGACGCGTTGTGACTTGTGAGCTTGTAGATTAGTTATATTTGCCACACGACACGCCGACACTGGCATACATTAAAGAATAAATCATCTCTGCCTCGTACTCTTCCTAGCAGCGCAGCCTGCGTAGTGAGCACAGGGCGGGCGGGGCCGCGGGAGCCTTTTACGTTCTTTGCGCAGTGAGTGTAGGCTGCTCAGAATGGTGAAATCTTCCGTCAACAGCGTATCTAGTGATCAGAATCTGGGTCGGTGTTGTTTCGGACAGACGGGAGAATCATGAAGCGACTTTATCCTTCAGGAAATTATAAGAAGATAAATAAAATGCGTAAGGATGAAATGTGGTGCCGGGTCCAGCAGCAGCAGCAGCAATGCAGTGTTCTGTTCTGTGAATTCAATTAATACTGCCTCCGTTCCTCGTTTTGATAAGGCTGTGTGGTAGGATTGCTCATTTAAGAAAAAAAAAGTTTTACTGGAGAAAGGAGAATGCATGCGTTGTGTTCCAACTCGCTTTTCAGCAGCACCAATGCGCGGAGAGAGAGTTGCGACAGCAATGCGATCTTAAATGTTATGTCTCAGGTTGTATTGGTGTAAATATAATTATTAATAAATCCGAATGGCTCGAATTGAAATCCGAAATCCGAATGGCTCGAATTGCTCGAATCCACGTGGGTTTTTGAAACGAATATCCGAATCAAATTTTTGGACAATTACGGCAGCACTACTCTGAGCTGGGCACATTTTTTCCCCCAACATCCCTAGGTATAACAAATGCCTGCCTATCCAATAAACAATGATGCATTGGAAAGGGCTAGGCTCCAATCATGCAGCAGCACCAACAACTAACAAATCCAACTCATTGCAGTGTGCTGTGCCAATTAGGCTAGAGGTTTCGGCCCTCACATCTAGTAACCTAGGCCCCCGCCCCCTACGATATAGCCAGCCACAGTGCTTAAATCCACGGGCCTGGAATTCAGGCAATCACAGCACTGATATCGGGCCAGTACAAACATTTTGCCAATTGTAAATATACTGTATACCGTGTAAATATATATATTCTATTAGGTATTAACCTATAACTCATTCACTGTCAATCACGTGTTTTGATGTGTGTTTTTATACTAGATATACTAGATGGCACCTACAGTATGAGTCACCATTTGACTCTCAGTGAAATCATGTGATCGCAAAAAAACAGCCACCTTCCACATGTTCTTGTATTTTAGAAATCTTCATCTTTCCTTCCGTGTCGTTCCTCCTCCATATTTGGCTAGGATGGTTGCACATTTTTAATATATTTTTTCCCACGGAAGTAGCCTGTAGCCTACTACTGGCCAATCTGGCCACTGTTGTTGTGCTGTACTGTGGACGTCAGTGAAGTTGTGAGAAAAACACACCCAAAAAGGATGCAGAAAAAAGTCACTGTGGTAGTCAGTGCAAAATGTCAATGTGTCAGTAATACGAACGGGTTTGCATGCGTGCGCGCGCGTGCCCGTGTGTGTGTGCGTGTGGAGCAGGGGGCTTCAGAGTGTACACACACACACACACAGCGGGGGTCCTTCCTTCCATCCAAAACGACACAGAGGAACAGGGCAGGCTTGCCTGTCACTGGTTGGGTGGGGGGGACGAGGCAGACAAATTGTTGCCTCCGCCGACTCCCTAAACATGTGGAGTGCTCCCATCATTGCAAAATCAATAGCTCTTTCACGAAGCTCTCTAAAAACATTGATGCTATTGCTAACGCAACAACATCCATGCCTGCATCTCATCCACTCCCCTTCTTTATTTTGCTGTTGTCAATCAAAAAGAAAGGCAAAGTACATTATTATTAGTACACAGAGACTGTTGTCAAGATAAGTACGGTATGGTATTGTGATGTCAAAAACATCTATCCTTGTTTATCTATCTATCTATCTATCTATCTATCTATCTATCTATCTATCTATCTATCTATCTATCTATCTATCTATCTATCTATCCATCCATCCATCTATCTAGACATCTATCTAGACTTCCAGTAGAACTCAAAGACAAGCCAATTTATGTCTGGTTGCACTCTAACAATCAAGGCCCGCCAAAATTATGTTTTGTCGACAAAAACATGACATGTAGTCAACTATAACACTAGACTAAAAAGAAAACATTTCAATTCAGGTGACTAAAATACAGTATGACAAAAACGTATCAGAATTGTATTATACTATGACTAAAACTAAATTTGCCGTCCAAATCAACACTGCGGCTATACAGGGAAGGTTTTCTGTAGACTGCACCGTAGCGGTGGGCAGAGCTAATGTTATTATTATACGAGCGGTGTTCATTAGCTCCCCGACAGAGAGACATAAGGACACACTGACATGAGGCAAAAGCCCCTTGACAAATCTTATTAGCAGCAGTTTGGAGGTGGAGGGGGGGGGGGGGGGACAAAAAAAAGAGAAAAGATGGCCTGCTGTCCCAGATGACCCTGCTTAACCTCTTGATTTTCCGGGTTCAAGTCCAATTAACCTTTGGGCCGGTTGCGACAGTGTCACCAGCAGTGCAAGTCGATAGGGGACCAATACTAATCATTTCATTTTCTGCTTCATCAAAGCAGACCCCCGGTCCCCACCTCGCCAATCTCAATCAAAACGCATGCTCATTTGTCATGTTGTCAGCGTCACAGGGGCACAGCGTGACAAAGGAGGAGGCTAGTTAGTAGTACTGGTTTATACTTCATTGCACGGCGGTGTCATGCTGCACACAACATAGCTTTGGTTTAGGCCAGTAGTTCAGTAGTAACTACTTCGTGCCAAGGACCCCCGGAATGATGGCCGTGGACCCCCATCAGGGAATCTTAGAAGAGAAGATGTGTTTTGGGGTTTTTTTAAATCTAAATTATCCAAAATGTAACACTTTCAAGATTTCTCAAAAAGTGAATAAAAGTAGGTAGCAATAATAAATAGTAAATAATACCGGGCTGTGTAATTCATTGCATCCAGTCCCCCCGGAGGTACCGGGACTATAGGGGCGGCAAGGAATTACAATCCAAGCTGCTTCTTTTCACCTGACAGGGGAGCGTTTCCCCGGCAGAGAGAAACGTGGAAGAAACACGTTATTCCGACCAGTTCCTTTCCCCTCCATCAGACGCCCCGGCTGGCCAGGGGGAGGTATAGTTTAGAGACCAGGATTACTGCATGTTTTTGTGAGGGTACCTACCCTAGGGGACACGGGGAGAACATGCAAATTCCACACAGAAAAGCCGTTTTGCCAACTCCGCCTCGGGTATGGGCACTGATGACGCGGAGGAGGGAACACGCCCGCAGCGCCCACAGCGTCCCCAGCGGGAATCGAAACCCAGGACCTTCTAGCTGTGAGGTGACAGCACTACCGACTGTGCCACCCTGACCCCAGAAATTACAATTCTGTCTGTAGACAAATCCATGGAGCAGTGCCCTGCAGGCCAGTTGTAGTGCTGCGGTGTCAAGCTGCTCTTAATGGTACACCACAGCTGTGGACTCGTCTATGTTGGGACATAACTCGGACAACACTGGGTTGGCTTAAAGTGACTTCACTGTGACTGGCGAGTGACAGTACGGCGACTCACTCGCCAAAGCTCGCTCCGTGGAGCCTCTCGTGGGAAAGGAGTCTGAAACCGTCAATCTGTTCAATACTTAATTGAAAGTCAATTGAAAATTGAATGGTGGTCGTGGCCAAAGCAAAAACGATACAGGAAGAGAGATGTGAATGTTCTAGAAAATTCTCTAACATGGAAGTGGATAGGAGGCGACCACGTGGTTTCCTTGTTCCTTGCTTCACTGGGACTTGAACGGTGGATCATAGGTTAGCCAAGAGCGCATCTAGTGTAAAAACGTTTTTTTTTTTTAAATGTTAAAACATGTGATTGGCAGTGAATGAGTTTACCAAATATAAATGTCTCACTCAACAGTAAACAAACAGCACTGAAGAGTTTGGGAGCCCCTTGGTGAATGAATAGGCCTGTATACTTAGTTTGTTAGCAGTTTTCAAAATACATACTGTACATAAAATAAAATAAAAAAGCACAGGAAAGTACAGTTCGATACAGGGTCTGCTAAGAGGATGTTAAACCCAAGAAAGCCTATGGCTTGTTTCCATTGGGGTCCTTTTGTACTCAACTGGTTAAGATAATGAGACCAAACAAACGGTTTTGGACGTACAAGCTGGTTTCTCCCCAGACAGCAACGGCCATGCTGCATGTGGATCTGTACATGCTTGTAGAGACACATGAGGGACCAGCATGTCAATGCAGGGACCTGCTGGGGGCCAAACAATGGACCGCATGCCTGCTGGGAGGGCTGGCTGTAAGGGACATGGGGAAGGAGGGAGGGGGGGGGGTTGTTGCGCTCTGTGGGGGGTATGTCACTTTCTTGTGTCACTACAACTATACGAGTCCCAAGGGAGTTGTTTTTGGCTATTGTTTCTCTCTGGGTTGACATGAGTCCTTACGACCCCTCATGAACTTTGTTTAAACAGCCACGCGTGCACGCACATGCAAGCTCACGTGCACGCACAAAGGCCTGCAAGCACGCAGGCACGCAGGCCCGCTGACAGATGTACCTCTATTCATGGTGTTATTATTGAATATTTGAATGCGGGATTAGCACTGTTTCGGGCAGCGGTGTAATAATGTTATTATGAAATAATTAATGTAATCAGACGAGAGAAGAAGGTGAACAATGGGCATGGTTTTTTTTTTTTGCTTCTATGAGCATTGGTATATTTTAATTACCTTTTTTAAAACAAGGCAACAAAGGCAATTCAATGTGCTTCAGGGTTTTACCGTGATGAGTTTTGAATGCAAAACATTGTCAGAGAGTGTTTTTATGATAAAACATGAAACAACAACCTCGACAAATAAAACAAAAGGTAAAACATAATAAATATAACTATTATCAGTGACCAGTGGTGTAAAGTAACTAAGTACTGTACTTAAGTATATATATTTTTAGGTATTTGTACTTTACTTCAGCAATTCCAATTTCCAATACCTTTTCTTCTACTCCACTACATCTCAGAGGCAAACTTTTACTCCCACTACAATTATCTGTTAGTGGCAGTGTAGCAGTGTTGATTTGACAGCATATTTTGATAATACAAGCTTGTGAGCTTGTAGATCTGCTATTTTCAGGGCGCAACACCCGAGCGCAACCAAATATAAAATGACTTGTCTTTTAGTTCTACTGGACCTCTTTTCCACGAGTCTCTCCCTAACATTTTAGTCTAGTTTTTACCTGTTGACACAGTTATCATTATATATTTAGTCTTTGTTTTAGTCATCGTATAGCTTTGTTTTTATTTAGTTTTCATTCAGTTTTTCGTCAGTGAAAAAAGGCAGTCGACGGACATCGCCATCATAGTTTTGGTACCTATCTTGCTTGCCACCTTACCCCATATTCCTAAACTTTTAACTGTTTTAATATGTCAAATAGCCAATCTTCCAGCTCAGAACGTGACGATGTAGATCGGCTAGTTGAACTATTTCAAAAATAGTAAAATATGGCAAAAAAGTTTAGGGATAAAGGGTAAGGCCGTGCGCAAGATAGGGCCCTTAGTCAAGAAAAGCAACAGTGCAGTGCAGTAACGAACAGGGTGGATACATTTGGTGCAGCCGGGAAGCCAAATGATGTCAATTACTGTGCCGTGTAATTCCTATTGAGCCTTCCGAATCTCCCTAATGGACTCACCAAACAACCGTGAAAGGCTGATTTTCTTCGCTCGTCGGCGCCACTGAAAAGACGAGGAATAAATTATTCAAATGACGTGTAAATATGCGGAGTCCCCCCCCCCCCCTCCCACCCACACACACTCCCCTGTCAATTGCATCAAGCTATTATGGCGTGCTGATATATAGATATATTTATGCATCACAAAATGCAAGGCTAATGCATGCAGAGGCTAATGTTGAATGTCAGGGAGGAAGGTAACAGTGCGTGACATTTCAAGCAGTCATTTTAACACAACTTTTGACATGAGTGGCGGGTCGCACATGTAGGGTACGGACGGTACATCCAAAAAACATTCCTTTTCCATTATTCTTTTTTGAACGTTTTAAAATAGTGAACACAGTCGCATTGTCAGCTTGTGGATGTGCAATTCCCGCCACTTTTGTGCGACACTCTTTGATGATGAAGTATATAGGGAAGGGGTTCTCAAACCGTTTCATGTCAAGCACCCCGAAATTGCTACCTATATTGGCTTGACTGGACCCCCATTTTAAAAGATAAGCAAAGGGAGAGATCTTTTTAAGCTGTCGTCGCATTATTGCAATTATTTCTCAACGTTTTTTTTTTTTTTTTTTCATTTCAAGGACCCCCACTTGGTGGGCATTAGACCCATTTCATACCATTTTAAATCTCTGGAACCTCAATCAACACTGATATTACGATGTTGTGCTAATTTAACTCTGAGAAATACAAATGGAACCAAATTAAATGAACCCGCAAGGGTCCATTTGGTTCCATTTGTACACTCAGAGTTACAGACCGACAAGGGTCCATTTGGTTGAACTATCAATGATTTAGCTGGGGACCCCCCTGGAACCCCCTCAAGGTCCCCTGACCCCCACTTTGAGAATGATCCTTCGACAATATGCTATACCATATCTAAATTTTATATCTCAAATATACAGGGTGTGTGTGTGCGTGCGTGCGTGCGTGCGTGCGTGCGTGCGTGCGTGCGTGCGTGCGTGCGTGCGTGGGTGGGTGTGTGTAGTGTAAATGTAGGAAAATGGGATTTTTACTCAAGCCGTGACCCATAAAAAGTGGTCCGTGCATGAGCCCCCCATGTGGCACATGTGGAACGTAGCCTACTTTACCAAGTGAAAGGCGTTTAAGTGTGCGTTCACTGTGTGCATGACAATAGCTCCATCAGCCTTTAGCAGTCGTTTAAACAACACATTACAAGCAATCTGCCTCGTAGAGGGTCGGGCCAGCAGTGTGCCGGCGCTTTCATTGGATTTTCTTCATGTGTGTCCTGTTTTGTTTTGTTTTGTTTTGTTTGTTTGTCCCCCTCCTGGCAGGCCTGGCGTGCAGCCGTCATGCATATCTATAGGCTGACCAGTCCATTCTGCCTCGTGTCCATTGACCCCCCCCCCCCCCCCCCCCCCACAGCCACTTACATCTACCTAACAATATCTAACGACATGTTCCACGTCACAGCTGACGTCGTAAAGCAGTGCTTGTCAACTGTTTTCCCTTGTACCCCCGCCCCCACCCCACCCCAAGCATCAGGAGAATGCTTGCAGAATGCATACCCACGAATATTAGTGAGCTACACATAACATGAGGAATGGGTTAAAAATGCCACAGGAATCGTGTTAAAGACGCTTGTCATGAACGATTTGAATAACTGTCTGACACTGCAGTGCTCATTAAACGTGGCATTTTGTGCTGAAGACAGACTGAGAAAGCACTCACAGTATTAGTTGTCTTGAGCAATTTGTTGAGCTATTTTATTAATTGAACATAAAGGAACATAGTGGAAACAAGTCCCCAATACTTGTTTATCCTTTTAGCCTAATGTCTTACTGTTTACATATACACACACGTGTTGAATCAATCAAAAATGAGTTTATTTCAAGTTGTCCGCTTGCCAATAAACCAGATTTGCAGTGGGGTTTGAATAATTTGGTTGCAGCTGTATATCTAATGACCACAAAAAAATGATGATGATATGCAACGTTCAAAGGTACAGTATAGCTCTCCACTGAACAGACTACAGATTACTACAGTCTGGCAGTCAAATTAAGTCGGTTGGAAGGTGTGAAATTTTTTTCATGATTGCGAGATTGCTGAGAGCTGACAGGCGTCTACTATGGTGCAAAATAATTGCCTATAGCTCTACGTGTCTTTTTCAACAAGCCCGCTGCTAGAGTTTATGGATAAAGTGAGTGCCATGTCGAGTGGCAAAGTGAGTTTAACGTCGTCTAACATTGTTTAATGGAAGACTTTTCTGTTTGATATATACAGTATGGGCTGTCAAGGCCAGATGATGATGTCACGCGCATACCCTCTATTCGATGGTCGAAAGCTTTCGATGCTTCCCTAAAACTCAATTGCGACCCGACGCGACAGTTTCTACTGTATACCCACCGCCCATTCAACAGCAGATTTTCACCAACAGACGCTTTCCGAAGTTTCCGACACTTAAGGTGCCGTTTTTTCCGGAGTTAACGCAGAGCAAAATCCGAAAAATGCAGTAGACCTGCAGGGACCTTTCCCGCCGCTGACGTCGGTGCGGTGGAGAGCTATACCATAACATTTTGGACTCCCTCCAAACACACACGGCCTCATGTCCTGCCTATGGTCTTTGGCGCCCCCACAAGGAGGGCCCGGGCCAGACCCCAGATTGGGAGCCACTGTCGTAAAAGACTGTGGGGTCCCCCCCCCTCGTCACTTGAACATAATGGGCCACCCTTTGCATCTCCATATGAATGAAGGACACAAGTCTAGTGTTCAAGTGGTAAATCATGAGGCTGTAAGACAGAGACATGAGTGAATGTTGGAACACTGTCCTTTCACCAGATTTTCAGAGAGAAACGAGCGACCAGGTCTACGAAAACTGCCGCAAAGGAAGCGTAGGCCGCATTATCGCGCAAACGCGCGTGCACGCACACGCACACGCACACACCCACACACACACACACATTCATCAGATGTCATTTAGAACATTTTAACTACACAAATCTTCTGTGGTTGCAAAAAAACATTTCAGATGGGGGTCTGCGAACAAAAACATATTCATTTGGGGAGGTCCTTGACATGAAAATGTTTGAGAACAACTAGCTTAACCCATTTTGAGCGGGAACCCCTTTTGGTGTTTTAAGCATTATGTTATAATTTAGCTATTGAAAAATAGCAGATCTACAAGCTCATAGCGTGCCACCGAGTGGCGAGCTATGAACTTGTATAGGTCTGCTATTTTTGAAAGATTGTTAAAATGTGCCTCAAATCTTTCAGAAAATTGTCATGATTTAGAAAACTTTTTTTTTTTTAATTTCGAAGTCAGGCCTGTATCAGGAAGGAAGGATAGAAATATCTATAGACTTGAAAAACGAGCCCCAAAAAACTGCAACCCAAAACTACCAATACTTATACAAGAGACCTTACAGGGATTTTTTTTTAAAGCACGCCCAAAGTCGCTTAGTATAAGCGGACTTGGCAACACTGTCTTTAGATGTAGACTTCCCTGAGGTCAACAATAGGCCTTCTTCATGCTCTATTGTTACTGTGCTGTTGCTGTGCATACCTTATGTAAGCTACACAAACATCTGCACCTGCTGCTGCTAATTCACACAGTTGATTTACTATACTGCTGTTTTCATGTACAGTACATGATCATGGGTCTCCATATCTATAAGCTGACCAGTCCATTCAGCCTTGTGTCCACATCTACCGAACAATAACGAACGACGTGTTCCACGTCACAGCTGACGTCGTAAAGAAGTGCTTCTTTTCTCCATCGTAGCAAGAACGTGATTTTACACAATAGTGCACGATAGTGCCGTCAAACATGGCTGTGAAGCTATCCATGAAATCTATGAAAAAGATTCATCTGCAACACAATTGTATACAATATGGGGAGGGGGGTCCCTGCTTGGCCCGAAAAACGTAAAAAATCCTGAGTTACATAATATAGTGCTATTCGATTATCCTCAAGTAGAGCCTAACTCAACTCAGAGATCTGTTATGCTGGCTACCTACCTGTATAGTTGTGTATATTGTTGCTCTTGGGTGGAAAACCACCTTTTCAGGATTCACGTGTCACATTGTGGTTGCGTTTTTTTAGATCGTTGGATCTGCTATTTTCGCTACTTTTGTGTGACACTGTACTGTGACGAAGTGGGGGCATCAATTTGGTCATTTTATCATGTTTATTTCCGTAGTTTTTAATTAAGTTATGCGGGAAAATAACTTTCTGGCCTCGACAGCCAAATAGAAAAGTCCTATCTGATTGTATTAATCAACTTTAAACTACGTTAAACTCACTTTGCCACTGGATTTGCCACTCGCTTCATGCATGCGCGTACCCTCTATAAAACCTTGCGTATGCAGTCCAAACTGATCGTTGGATTTGTCACAGCTTTTAGTGCGATGAAATGGCTAAAACCTCATGCACACTTTTCGGGTCATATCTCATTCATAATCATATTCAGTCCCTTCGTGAACTCTGCTCTGGAAAAAAAACACCTCTCGTTTCCTGATCAATTTATTTGAGATAAAACAAAGGAGCTGGACACTTTTCATTACAGACCCCCTCACCCCACCTCACTGTGAGAGGAGAGTGTGTGTGCGTACGTGCGTGTGTGTGTGTGCGTGTGTGTGTGTGTGTGTGTGTGGCGGGGGGGGGGGGGGGGGGGGGGGGGCTTACATGTTGCCAGCAGCCAACCATTCATCTTGTCAGAGTGGAGAGGGGTGTTTTTTTTTGTTTGGTTTTCGGCCAGGGACAACAGACCACCAGAGAGAGAGTCCTCCTGTGTGAGCAAATCAACTCTGCCCTGGCAAATTAGTGGACACTATAAAAGATCAAGAGAGTGGCGGTCCCTGAAGGATGGCGCACCCCCCACCCCTCCAGCCCGACCCCCCCCCCCCCCCCCCCACCCCCCACTGACCCTTCCTCAGGCGGTGCGTGACATCTGACCCCCGGGGCACACAAATTTATCACAACATTTCAATTAGGAAGGGGGACTGACTGCACTGGTGGCTGGCTGGTCCGCCAGGCAGGTGGCTGTCCCCCCATTCGGGCCCCGCCGCGGGCTCGCTTGACCTTGCTGCCGGCGGATTAGCTGTGGCTTTTTCCATAATTCCTCTGTGCCCTGGGATGGAGGAGGTGTGTGTGTGTGTGTGTGTGGGGGGGGGGGGGGGTCCTCCTGCCTGCGTAGTCCAGGAGTCAGCCACCCCCCCCCCCCCCCCCCCCTCATGGACATCTAGTGATTCTAGCTGTTCCCATACCCATCCAGGTATTAATAAAGAAATTGAGAGTGGTCACACGCACGCACGCACGCACGCACGAAGACTATAGTCACAATACTATAGTCACTATAGTATTGTGTACTAGTCATTTAGACATGTTTACTTGTTTCTTTAAGGCATGACGACCGTATGCAAAGGCTAAAATATGTAATTTCGATTGCATATTATGTAGACATAGCATTCAATAGTGTATACTTTGCAGATATTCTACTGTTAGACACTCGACAGATGTATGATCTTTGATGACTATATTTCTATATGCATTCAATGTATTACCTTGTGTTTTTCTTGCTATACTGTAAATCTCTCTGGATTAAGAGCGTCTGCTAAATGCCTAAATTGTAATTGTAGCACTGTTCTACAATTTATAGGCATTTGGCAGACGCTCTTAATCCAGAGCGGTTTAAAGTAAGCAAGAAGAAAAACATGGTAATACATCAAATACATTAAAACAGTCAACATGAATCATAAGTAAGCTAAGAATCTAACAGTGGAATATCCAATGAAACTATGCATACATACACTAGTGCTATATGTCTACATAAAATGCTATATAAGTTACATAAGTTAATTAAGTTGAGCCTTTGCATTTGGCTGTAAGGTCGTCGAGGCTAGTATAGGGCAAGTGCTATAGCAAGTGATACGGGCTAAGATGGAGTCTGAAGAGGTGGGTTTTCAGACAACAGCTTTAAGATTGGGAGTCTGATCTGAGCGTGTGGGAGGGTGTGTAGCGTCCCATAAGACTTGCAAGGTATGGGGGTGCCATATACCTTTGGTTGCTTTGAAGGCCAGCATCAGAGTTTTGTACTCTGATGGGCAGCGACCAGGAGCCAATGGAGGGAGCGGAGAAGGGGGAAGACCAAGTGAGCTGCGACATGTTGGATCTATTGACGAGGCTTAAGTGCACAATCTGGTAGGCCAGTAAGGAGGGAGTTACTGTACAATAGCCACGTTTTGATATGACTGAGCTGGGCTGACTCTTGGGTGAGGAAGGGTCTAATTCGCCTAATGTTATATATGTAAACCTACAGGATCTCTCTGCACTCAATGTGACTATTTAGGTTGTTTATTGACAACAAGGTTGAATTAAATGTCTTCTTATTCTGATCTTACACTCTTGTGTCTCTGGATCTGGCCTCAGCTGTAAATTGTAAGGCACTAGTATTTAAATTAGGTGTAAAAGCCCTGCTGTTCCTCATCATCATGTGTCTCCCATTTCTTATCAGCTCAAACATCCTAGCTGCCATGGTTGTTCAACGCACAGAGGGTATATCGGGTTTCCCCTTGCCTTGATAAGGAGCCTGTCCTAGACCAGTGGCTATCAAAGTGGGGTCTGGGGACACCCGGTGGTCCTTATGGGGGGGGGGGGGGTTCCAGTTAAATTAGTTCAGTCAACGTCAACGCCAGTTTAAACCCATTTAAGTAGTTTGTATTGTTTGTTTCTGTATCAGTGGTGCTCAATATTTCATGTCAAGGACCCCCATCTGAAAATACGTTGTTCCAGGGACCCCCAGAAGCAAAGATTTGAGTTAAAAATGTTTGCTCTGAAAGAAAAATAGCAGACCTACAAGTTCATAGCGCCACTCGGTGGCGTGCTATGAGCTTGTAGATCCAGAATGGGTTAAATCCTATACACACATTGGCTATTTGAAAATAACCGCTCCTCGCGACGTGTTGCGAGCATGTAGAATCGGCTATTTTCAAAATCTATCTAAAGAATTGAATTAAAATAAAGAACAATTTGGAACATTCTTGAAACACTTGAAACTTTACCCTACAGGCACTGGCTGCCAGGCTGATTTGAATTGAAAACACTGGCTTAGACGATCATTGATTCCTCGTCGTGGTCTTTACCTCGGACCAAATTGTCACGGGTCCACTCAGGTCTGTTGCCGTCATTTGAAAGAAATCTGGTCGGAATCGGACAAACTATTTTTTAACATGACAACGTTCGAGAAGCACTGTGAATTGACCCTGTGGAATGGAGGAACGTTGGCGTGGTGTGTCTTTCGGGCCCAAACGTCTGTCCCGTCACTTCCCCATATAGTTAAACCTCCATCCTCCTCCGTCAGCGCAGCAAGAGGGGGGCAGGGCACTCTATTCTCACAGAGGGTTTGGGGCCATGTCCTGCCCGAGGATGCATTGTAATCTTTATCAGGTGCTCAGGTTGCCATTGACAAGTTGACCATGGGCCCGATGACAGACGCTTCCTTCACAAAGACCAGAATAGCCTTTATATACGGAAACGGCGTCGAAGGCAAGCTGGCAGGGACATTCTTAGACAGTTGGTGGAACAGTAACTGAGTACATTTACTCAAGTACTCTTACTTCAGCCGCAGTCTCGAGGTGCATTTCGTTTGCTGTCGGGCAGAAACCTCTTATCTCCATGATGTTATTTTTATTCATTTTATGTTTTGTAAAACTAATACTTTGACCCTGACAAAGAATCAACCTGGGGACCAGGTTGGTTAATATGGGTTAACCTTCTATATTAATCTCATGTAAACGTATTCATTGCAACTTATGTAGGCCTATGAGCGAGCAGACACATGCGATTGATATATGGCCACTTTTCCTAATAATGGTGACTCAACCAGGCAATCCAGGAACACTTTCCCTTGAGATTCGAACTCACTTTTCTGTGGAAGTTCTTGACATCAGACTTCCCAGACAACATTGACGTGTCATACGTCACCAGGACATTTAGTGCACTAGCTGTTTCTCAACTAGTGGCTGCTAAAAACGATCAAATCTTCACTTTCCTACATTGCCTAAATGCATGTTCAGGGTCAGGGACCTAATTTCTTTCTTTCTTTCTTTCTTTTTCTTTCATTCTTTCTTTTACTGTAACAGTATATTTATATTAACAGTATATTTATATTGGTACTAAAATGTATGGCGGCGGTGGCTCAGGGGTAGAGTGCCTGGATGGTAACCGTAAGGTTGCCAGTTCGAACCCGGGCTCCCCCAGAGTTACTATCGAAGTGTCCTTGAGCAAGACACTGAACCCCTAATTGCTCCCGATGTGCTAGTTGGTGCCTTGCATGGTTTCCGCTGCCATCGGTGTATGAATGTGTGTGTGAATGGGTGAATGTAATGCACAATCTCTGTAAAGCGCCTTGGATAAAGGCGCTATATAAATGCACCATTTACCATTTATGATAATAATCTAAGTAGAGACTGGCTATTTCTGGAATAGCTATAGCTTTGCTTCAAATCTGCTGCAAGTAGATTTTCATAACACACTGTACTTAGTCCATAATCAATCAAACCACTGCATGTTTCGGACCTTGGTCTGCTTTATAACATACAGTATATACTGTCATAATCAGAGTGTGGCATGATGGTCTTTTAAGTGTGTACGTATGTTATCTTTAAGGTAACATCATTTTATTAGGTTATAATAAACCTCCACCTCTCACTAAACCCTAGGTTAGCGGGTTATTCGGGCCTGGATTCCAGTAACCTGGATTTTAACCGTTGGCACTGATATATCATTGGTTGCAGCAGTAGCATATCACTGTTGGGCAGATACCTTGTATTTCCATATTTCCGAGTTTTATGTATTACGTCTTACTTCGTCGAACAAGATCATCGTGCAAAAGTACAGAAAATGGCCGATCTTTGAGCTCTATAGATGGTGGACTGTCTATTGTTGTGCTATTTTGGGAGAAAGTGAAAGTTGAACGTGAAAGTGGTTAAGTGTATCTGTGGGTTGTAAAAATATTGAACCAATGAAAAGTATTAGCAAGAACTTAAATAATATCTACATTGGATGGATCCAATGGGTAAATGTTTCCCCCCCCCCGCCCATTTCCTGAAAAGTATACGTTTTGGACATAATATTTACTCTCTAGCCAATAATGATGACATAGGCTATAATATTCCTCATTCAGTTTTTACATGCTACTTGTGTTGCCGGCGTGTTTTTAACCATAATAGCAAGGTAGCTGTCTAGACTCCTAATGCTTCATTGACTTTCAGAAGCACTCCTTTCATAAAGATCACATAATGACTTGAAGGGTTCACACAAAGAGGGCCCTCTCTCTACTTTCACATGCCAACGTCTTGTGATCTATACCCTTGATGGCTATTGACCGTACGTAAAATTTGATTATAAAATCAATAGTTCACATGGACTGCGTGACACAGTGATGCTATACGCCGAGAACAAAGTGGTCACCATGGGCAGTCCGTACAAGGAGAAAACATATCACATCGAGCATTATTGATTTGGTTATTACGTGGATAAAGCTAGTGGTTATACGGACTATACGGTCTTAAGATGAATATCCAGAGGGTTCTCATGATACTGTAAGCCAGTGTGGTTCTCAAACTTTGTCATGCCCACCACAGGAACCCCCATGCAGATTTTTGTTGTTAAAATGCTTCAAAAACAATTCCAAAATTCTCACTGATTTTCGAGGCTTTCTATTGTCCTATCCTAATCATTATAGGCGTGAACATTTTCGAACATTTTCTCTTTTCGCCCCCAAAACAAATAACGGCAAAAGTTGATCTACAGGCTCTCAACATGTTGCTTGGCGATGCATTGAGAACTCCTATAACTTATTTTTTGCCACCCCATATTTCATTCAGAAATCACGCCTCTGTCTGGGGGTCCCCGGACCCCTCTTTGAGAACCACTGCTATGAGCCACTGGGCTAATATTGATCCACTATTCTCTCAATCAATGCTGTATTTTGCGTGTCTTAAAGGGACACTTCACCCTTTTTGCAAAAAAATATATGTTAATGACGTTTAGAAGCTTTAGATCACTTTCCTGGGGGTATTTATGTGTGTAATATGTGGTTTTAGTTATTTTAGATTGTAGCAGTGAGCCTGTTGTCTCTGATGTCATGGACACTGGTCTCACTACCTTCCTGGACTACAATTCCCATAATTCTTTGGTGCACTGCTCCTCCTTGTGGATAGGGGGAGAGCTGTCTTACTGAGACAACATGTAGTCCAGGAAGGAAGTGAGCCCAGTGTCCATGACATCAGAGACAACAGGCTCACTGCTACAATCTAAAATATCTAAAACCACATATTACACACATAAAGATCTCCAGGAAAGTGTTCTAAAGCTTCTAAACGTCATTAACATATTTCTTTTTGCAAAAAGGGTGAAGTGTCCCTTTAAGTACCAGGTCTTATTACTTAACTTAAGACCTGGAGGCGTGGTCAATGCTCTTTGGCCACTCAGAATAGCAAAATGGCATTGATCACGCCTCCAGGTCTTAAGTTAAGTAATAAGACCTGGTAATTAAGACACGCAAAATACAGCCCCATGTCTATGTAATGCTAAAGCCGCGCACCGGTTGACAAAAGAAACAAAACATAAAAAACAGGGACATTTACTATGAAAATGTGTTTTTCCCGTTGGTCCGTCACGCCCCCATTCCCATGTCCCTGTTATGCCCATATATGGAGATCCCTGATGTCATTAATATTAAGCACATATGGGAATATCACTATATGACCATATTGTGACAGTCTCATGATAACTATATCGGGCTGAATTGGTTACTGTATGTTTTGTAATAACAATCAAAATCTACAGAGTAACTAGAAACTAAGGTTTTCAACAAGTACAAAATCTGCCTCTGAGATGTAGCGGAGTAGAAGTAAAAGTACTGAAAATTGGAAGTAGTAAAATACACTACACAGAATTCTACTTAAGTACAGTACTTGAGTAATGGCAATTTACCTTACACCACTGGAAAATGTTGGAAAAAATGCTAGAAAGCCTATTTCCCGTTTGTAAGCAAACCTGATTTACTCCAAACTAACAGTGTTCATTAAATAAGGCATCCTTAATGAACACACCACAGTAGGTCAATATTAATTTTCTGCATTCATAGTGTGTTTGGCCCAGTATGCTGCTGCCTTGCAGTTCTCGTTTCCTTGATGCTTTCTCCACACAAAAAAAAAACAACTCGCATGTGACCTTAAAACGAGTCCTTGCAACATTCATTCCCCCCCCCCCTCAATGTTTTTATTATTCCTCGTCGTAAAAAGAATGTGTTAAATAAAAAGCAATTCATGGGCTTAGATATGAAATGGCATTTAGTTTCCCACAATGCCATCTCGGTGTCCTGAAGGCTGTCTGAAGGTTTACTCACTGTCACGAGTGCTCGCCTTCCCACCTGCTCCACCCACTGAATTGCGGGCAGGAATGTTCCCCCGAACAAAGCTATAGCACCATCTATTGTGGAAGCACAGCTGAGTGCTTATTTATCTGGTGCAACGTGCATGCGCACACGTGAGCACAGGCACACGTGCGCACGCGGCGGCACCCACGCACATGCACACACACACAGTAATACTATATATATACTATACTATACTTGTGAGGACATCGACATTTAGGACGGAAATTTTAGGAACGCCGTTTGTAAAATGTTGCTGTGTTTTCCACGGTAAAGGTGTCTGCACACTTCATTTTTCAGATTATTTGCGGCGTTTTTCTAGTCTGCATTGACCTTTAGCCTATACTGTAAGGCCGGAAAATTGCAAATCTACAAGCTCACAACGCATCATGCTGCAACGTGTTGTGAGATTGTAGATTGGCTATTTTTGGGTGCAAGACAAGTATGAAGCGTGACTCTTATCCCTAAATCTCCTAATCCTCAAATTCTACTATACTTGTGGGGACATTTGGTAAAAAAGTGCACACACGCACGCACGCACGCACGCACACACACACAGCTAACGGTTCCCTATTTCGGTTACAAAATGGTAACTTAAATAGGAGGTCACATGTTTTTAAAAGCTTTATTCTTTTAAGCCTTAGTACATTTAAGACATGTAATGAATAGAGTAACATCTTCTCCTTTATTCAACAGCCATTTGTGGATAATACAATGAGCTGCATGTTTTTTTACTGTGTTCTGTGTTTTATGTGTTCTGTTTTCTAGTATCAAAGGTTTTAGGCAATTAATTCGTTCATTATTGACACGCATGCATGCACGCACGCACACACACACCATTGGCAGAGCACTAAAGTGCAGGAGCCATTTTATCATGCAGTAGTACTTGGAGACCAGTATATAATAATAATAATAATATTAAAAAAATAATAATAATAATACACACAGTGGTGTGAAAAGTACTATTTTTTTTAACTTATGTAAAAGTATAAATACTGCAATATAGAAGTACTAGTAGTTACAAGTAGAATCCAAAATATAGGCTACAAAAGTATTGGTATAAAATTGTACTTTGTTTTCAAATGTATAATAATCTTTTAAAATAGCAGATCTACAAGCTCACAATGTGTCACATCGCGAGCTTGTAGAACGGCTATCAATAGTATCAAATGACCAAAATGTGTATTTGGCCGAAATGTGTATACAAAACGGGCCACACCTGTAAACCTTAGATGTCAATCTTAGTCAACCACGATAGAATATATTTTAAAAAAGTGGATATTTGGATACAATCCGAAGGACTATAATATTAAAGAAATGTGTTTCACATGAGTCGGCTATAAAAGGCAGATTTGAAAAATGCATGGCTGATGGCTTTACGCAGATCAGCGCAGTTATAGGTAAAACGCGACGAGGCCTCTTATAGCGCCACCATGAGGCTGATTTGAAAATAATAATATTAATAATAATTCTTGTCCTCATGTCAATGTACTTTGTTGCACGGCAATGAAAGAGCCATGTTGTTGTATCCATGCAGGGTCGCGATGGCAGGAGCCTGGCTGGTGGCAGAAGGATGGTGACAATAGCTCTGTTGGTGTGAAGGACACTGTGGACTGGGACTGTCCCCTACCCTACACCCCAGCCTGGACCATTAGCCCATTTTGGGCAGGGACCCCTTTTGGTGTTAGCACTATGTTATATGCTTTAGCTATTGAAAAATAGCAGATCTACAAGCTTGTAGCGCGCCACTCGAGCTTGTAGGTCTGCTATTTTTTGAAAAATCGAAGAACGACTGACATAGAAACATAGCTTTTTCAGAAAACTGTCGGGATGTAGAAGATTTTTTTAGAATCTGATCTCAGGTCAGAATGGGTTAGAGCCACATGGGTCAGAGGGACGCAGGACATGGTGACCCAATAGCACTAGAACTGGACACTGGACACTAACCAGTGTTCATTTTGGCGACTACAAACTCGGACCAAAAATAAATAAATAAACATACCTTTTTCTCACTACTGAAAATGAAACTAAAACTAAATAAAGACTAATAATGACTAAAACTATACGCCAGTTCTTTTCTTTATTGACAATTCAAAAAATTAAAAAACTAGACAAAAATGTTAGGGTGGGACTAGTGGAGAAGAGATAAAAGACAAGTTATTTTATGCTTGCTTGTGCATGGGTGTCGTATTCCGAAAATAGCAGCTCTACAAGGTCACAACGCGTCATAATGCATGCATATTTTGTAATACTATTTTAAATCTACAAAGCAACTAGTAACTAAACCTTTCAAATAAGTAAATATTTGCCTCTGAGGTGTAGTACATTCAAAGTGTAAATGATAATAAAATGGAAATACTTAAGTAAAATGTATATATATATATATATATATATATATAAGTACGTATATAAATAAGTATATATATAAGTACCGGTAAGTATATATATAAGTACAGTACTTGAGTAAATGTACTTAGTCACTTTCCATTACTCGTCAAACATCAGCTTGGACCATCAGAGTGACATGCAGAGGGCAAGGTGACCCCATGAACTGCAATTTTTACAGGAATCAGGGTGCGTGTGTGTGTGTGCTGGCATATGAGAGCATGTGTGTGTGTGTGTGTGTGTGTGTGTGTGTGTGTGTGTGTGTGTGTGTGTGTGTGTGTGTGTGTGTGTGTGTGTGTGTGTGTGTGTGTGTGCGTAAGAGAGCGTGTGTGTGAGTGTTTGTATTGCTATAGTAGAATATGAGAAATAGAGGACAGAAATAGAGGACAAGCATTTAATGGTTGTTTTATCATTAAAACAAGTTTTAAGAGCATTTAGGTTGGGGTTAGGATCAGGAATAGACATTTAAATACTCTATGAACCAGGGAATTTTGACAAAAAATGTCTACCACCGAGCTACCCAGTCAAAAGTTAAGGGGCATATTTATTTTTAGCCAATATAAAAAATACCACAAAACATTTGTACCATTTTTTGTACCATCAGTGCTGTTAACACTACGACGTCGGAGCAGCCGTTCTGACCAGATTTGAGATTTAAAAGTTTATTTTCTTAGCCCATGGAGTCCAAAGAAAGTTTCCCTTGCATGACTTTGTCTAAATATTCGATTGAAATCATCTGTTTTTTTTTCCATTTGAAACGTTTTGTAAATATGATTTACTATCTACTATCTCTTACTCAGTCTGGCTATAATCGGCACAATCGACCGCCGTCCCCTTTCTCCCCCATTCGCCTTTTGTTTGCGCTGCTTGATAATTGTGTTAATGGTGATTCCCCGACATTTCCTTTTCACTTGATATCGTTTCGTAGAGAGGGCCTAGACAACCTATCCTAAATGAAAGCCCCAATTCCGTAGTTTACATGGTATTTTGAATTATTTTAAATGAGCAAAAAATGAGCGAGTTATGATTTAAAGAAAAGGGGTGGAGAAAAAAAAAGAACACACAACACAGACAGCTGGAGACGGCATTGTTCAAGCCTGCATTCCATGTCCAACGAATTAAATCATATACGTTTGGCTGGTTAATTAACTTGGAATTTGTTTATTATTTTGATAAGATAAGAGGAATATGAATACAATGATTATTATCCATGATGAGGGTGGGATGTTATTGAATGCATGCTCGGTTAGACTCGACCCGACATTTACTTTCCATGAAGCGAGAATGCTTTCCGATGCGCGATACAAAATAGTGTTTGAAATAATTCCAACCAGATAGACCTCCCGAACCTCTAAATGTTTTGTCAGTCAAAAGAACAGTTCTTTCTGCAAGCGACGTGGAACGTATGTAGTAGTGGTGGGCATAGATTAATTTTTTTAATCTAGATTAATCTCACTGCAATTCTGGAGTTAATCTAGATTAATCTAGATTAAAATGGCTCATTTGAACTCTGCCGAAAGCATTGAAAATATGTGTGCGCTACCTAAATAATGACCAGAAGTAAATCCTTGAACGGGCCACGTGGCCCATTAGACCAGGAGCCCTATCATAATTGGTAATGAAAATATAATAATAATATTCAATACGATGTACGTGTGTTATACATTGTTTATTCAGTTAAACACGAATAACCATAAACACGTTACCATACAGGCAATTTGAAACAGTGGGTGCAAGAACAAAGTACCCCCTTTTCTGGGATATGACATTAATTAAACTGTAAACCTAGAGGTGATGAAGAACTGTTTAGAGTCAGTAGCTTTGTGACATGATTTGAGTCCAACCTCTACCTCTCCTTCTTCCACCAGTCACTCAGACACACCAGCTTGTTCACATTAGTGCTGTCAGTTCACCTCTATAATCCAATTCGAATTTCATTGCTTCATTATTTGTAATATTCGGAAATATTCGAATATTTACATTGTTTATTTTAGCTCATATTTAGCCTATAATAATACACAGAATAACAACCCATTTTTTAATGCTTGCGCAAGTTGGTTACATTGTATTATTAGGCTACTGCCTACCGTCATTGCGACGCATTATCACGGGCCACGGCCCGGTTAAAAACGAGAATGATACACACCATGAACTGACCATAGACAATATCCCCTTTACAGCTCTCTCTTTAGCCTATTAACCAAATTAAAGTCGCCACAATCGCCAGCCTATACACGTAGGACTGGACAGAAAGAGAGTGCAGAGAGTACAGACAATAATATGCCATACTATTAGGCTGTTGCGCTGCGCTCCTAATGCCTTCTCCACGGCGCGCACCGTGGCACATGAACAATAACAACTCCACGTGGAGTGGACCCACGACGAACCACGTATGAATTAGATAATTTATAAGAAATGGCACGGCGGCCATCCTTGCAGGCAGTGACAGAATGAGAATCCTTAGGCTGTAACCTGTTCATTTTGGGGGGCATCAAACAACAGCCTGTTGATGATGAATGATACTATGAAACTAACAATGAATTAACTAGTAGGCCTACTCACCTAATGACGCCGCCACGGAGGATATACCATGTTTAACGTAATTCCAAAGTGTTTAGCCTACATTGTTTAAGTCATAGACGCATGCGGTTTTTGGCTAAAAGCATGTTGTTGTTATTATTCCACTGCCACCCGCACCGGTACCGGTAGACTCAAGACTGTCATGGTAGCTGGCTACAACCTGAAACAACTTCCTCTTCCTCTTCAAAATAAAAGCTGCTTGTAACAATACTTTTATTTCTTAAGTGAACTACAGGATGTAGTAGACGCAGAATGTATAGTGGATAAATCACACAGAAGGCAGGAGAAATAAACTCCGCAGGCAGTCGGGGCTTATTATTTTTAAATCTTGCCAACAGAATGAACTGGGATAATAAATGATAAAAGCTCCATTCGAATGGCAATTTGAAACGTGAAATTCCTAGTTTGCTCGCTTTATGCAGTCAATGCAGACCCAGCTCCCAGACCCAACTTTGAGAATAGATTAATGGCGATAATTTCTTTGACGCGCGATAATATTCTCGCGTTAACGCAGCACGTTAACGCCGATAACGGCCCAGCATTAGTATGTAGGCCTGCTGCTGTGGATTAATTTGTTTCACAGCCTATTCTGGCATATAGGCTCAATATCGCCAGCTCTTTGTCAGTCAAAAGAGTTCAGCCTGTCCGTCCTTCTTTATCTGTAAACTTTTCTGCAAGCGACCAGACCCGTGGAACTTTCCTTTTTCTCTCTCTCTCCCTCTCAGGGAAGCATGTAAATGTTCATGAATTCAATAACTGCGCGATGTTATAAACAGCAGCTGAGCTGCATGGGGTTTCTTTATTGTATCACCAGGCTACAGACTGTATAGCCTATATTTTTCTATTTAGTGTACAAGGCTTACATCCGGTCTAAAGCCCACGCACTGTATGCGCTGATTTCCATACACAATACATACACGATCCGTATCCTCCCCTCACCGGATGTTGAATTCACAGTGCTAACGGCCGTATTTGAACGTCAAAGAAATGCGATGTTTTTTTATTAATTAAACTGATATAACAACATAACGTGGCTAATAATTGTTTATTTGGAATGTACTTTGGCTGGTAATTTAGGTAAATATAACGCGACTCACTTGTATAAGTAATTTACCGCGGACAGGCCGCATTTAATGCAATACATTGGCTTTAGTAATGTTGTTAGCTTATAATATTAGCAACTGTAAGCTAACGGCTGGAGGACTACGGACAATCCGGTCAATAACATCATTACACTTCAACATTAATACAATTATGTCATGTTTACATGCCTAGTCAAGCAGTCTGTACATCGCGTGGGGTCACATATATTAATTACATCGATAATCTTGGCTCTTTTGGAAGGAAAAAAAGAACAACAAAAGGCAGCAACGCGACACTCTTCCATGGCTATGTTGCAATATAGTACTAACGGGCAACTTATATATATAATATATATTTTTCACATGTATTAGTTTTATACATTTTAGGAGTGAAAACATGTGTTTAGAAACATATATGATTTAATTCGTTGGAAATGGGATGCAGGCTTGAACAATGTCTTCTCCAGCTGGAGAGGGACGAGTGGGGGAGAGAGTGGCCAATCAAATCGCACCAAAAACACGGTCCCCCTGACCGCTCAGCCGTCTGAGTAGTAGTGTAATTTTTTCAGACTTTCTAGTGTTAACCGACAGGGTTTGAAGGAGAAGATAGATAGATAGATAGATAGATGGATAGATAAACTGATATGATGATAGAATAGTTTTCTATACATTTCGGGGGGTTACGGAGATTTGACAGCACCAAAGGATTTCGGCCCTGTCCCCTGTCCCTGTCAGTCAGTCATACGATTTGTCACACACGTTACCGCAGTGAAATTTGTTCTCCGCATTTGACCCATCTCTTGGAGCAGTGAGCCGCAGCCAAGGAGCGGTGAGCTGCAGCCGTGCCGCGCTCGGGAATCATCATTTGATTAGTAGATTTGACCCCCCAAACCAACGGGGAGTTGACGCTGAGTGCCAAGCAGGGAGACATTGGGTCCCATTTTTACAGTCTTTGGTATGACCCGGCCGGGGATCGAACCCGACCTCCCAGTCTCAGGGCGGACACTCTAACCACAAGGCCACTGTCTGGTCCCTGTCCCTGGCCCCTGTATTCATCAGGGACAGGCTATAGAACCGGCCCCGATTAGAAATAACATTCAAAAAATTGCTGTCCTGCAGAAATGTCGATGTCCTCACAAGTATGGTAATACAAAAAATCTGTGCGTGCGTGCGTGCGTGCATGCGTGCATGAGAATGGTTGGACCTCAGAAAGAAAACATGGGCCTTTTTCTTTATATCTGTGTCGGGACCCCGTCTGAGTCAAATGTGTGATCCTTGATATGGCAGCAGATTGAATGTGTCAGCCGGACGCTTAAGCGATGATGAGAGGGTGCCACCCCTGACTGCACCGTTCATTTTTCTCACAGGGCGTGAGGGGGTGTGAGTGAGTGAGTGAGTGTGTGTGTGTGTGGGGGGGGGGGGGCATTCGGTTTGCATTCAATCAATGGGAGTAGTTTATTGTTTATTGTGCGATGGCGTGTCTGCGGCCCGGAGCGAAGTATAGCAGACGACCTGTAACCTTTTGTTTTTGACCCAAAGCTTCTCGCTCGACGCCCATTATTTGAATGTCCTGCGGCTCAGACAAATCATTCAGCATGTGTGTGTGTGTGTGTGTGTGTGTGTGTGTGTGTGTGTGTGTGTGTGTGTGCTGTGCTGTGCTGTGCTGTGCTGTGCAGATATGATATGAGATGGGGTTGGAGACTTGGAGCCGAGGTCACCGGGTATAGACGCGATCCCCCCCCGTCGGTCTTTCAAGGTGGCACAGTCCTTAACCACTTATAAACCCTACTTTGTTTACCGGGGTCCCGCAGGGCTCTGTACTCATAAATTCAAGTTCTCCGTCGGCATTCCATATATAAGCATACTGTATGTACTTTCTCTAGACTTTTACAATTACAATTCACAATGAATAGACATTTAGCAGAAAACCTCTTCTCCAGAGTGACTTACTATAAGCAAGGTTAGCCTAAAAAATATCAATTGAATTGAATTGAATTGAATAACGTAAATAATAATCTGTACATTGACACTAAAGGGTATATGCAATGCATTTGTCTAAATAAGATTCAGGATTCACGATGTTTATTCCTAAGTAAGTGCACTGTGGAAAAACCTGTGGAAAAACCTGGGTTGGGGGGTGCTCCATAACACATTAATAAAACAGTACATACATATAATAAACGCATGTAAAAGGTTTAAAAAACAAAAACAAAAAAAGCATACAAGGCCGTAATAGCACAGAAACATGCTCATCGCTTGGACGTGTTTAGTAGTGTTTACTACATTTTAAACTTTGTTTCCCCCCCACCCCCCATTCTGAATTCCCGTAGACTTGTTCCAAGAAGAAACAAACAATCCCGGCAGGTTTCACTCATATGGCTATGAAAAAATCAACCGACTGCGAGAAAACGCTAATGGTACTGCCACCAAATTAGTTACATTTTCACTAGAAACACGACAAATCTGTTTTCCAGTGAAACAAAAAGGTTAGGTCGGTTAGTACGGGCTGAGGTGGACTCTGAAGAGGTGAGTCTTTAGATTATGGGCGGAAAATTGGGTTGAGCATCTTCAGTTCTAATAACTGCACTGGGGAGTTTGGTCCACAGTTTTGGGAGCCAGTTTACTCTCTTAACTCTCCTCACAGTAACACATGGCTCACCTGTCTGACGCTGAGCGGTGGCCGTGCCGTTTCGGTCAGTGCTCCAAGCCTGTGGGACCGTCTACCTATTAGCCGTTATTTTCTACACCTTTCTTCGTCACTTTTTCGAACCAGACTTAAAACACAGCTGTTCTCCAGGTACGTCCACAGTGGCATAACTTGTGAGATTCTCGTTCCTTAACAATTCCCTCTTAACGGTCCAATTCCTTAATGATTCCTATAGGGGTTCCAAATGCACCCTTACAGGTCTGTCACTCAAGAGTGTACAAATGGAACCAAATCGACCCCATTGGTGCACGTTAAGAGTTATGGTGGTCCTTGAATTATAAACCACAAAGTTTCTGTACTTGCATAGCAGATAATTGGTATGTGGACTTCACATCCATATAGCAGCTTCAAGAGTGCGATGAAACCCGTTTCCGGAAACGGCTCCAAATGTGATGGAAACCGATTTCCGGGTTACTCAATGCCGGACCCAATTCCTTCGGTTTCCGGATATAGTTGTGAGCTCGCAGATTGGCTATTCTCTGTGAATGTTGGCCTATACGATACCCGGGATAGGGATGCCAGGGATCATGGGATCAAGCAATTCCATTCATCAGCCCGAGAGAGGAATCACTCAGGTGAGGTGCATGGACAACCGTGGGGTTATGTGCTTTCGGCCCCTCGCCGTGAATAAAACATGGGATGCTGGGTGGGGGGGGGGGGGGGGGGGGGTTGTTACTATCAGTAATATTGCGAATTGCCAACAGTGACTTATGCAAGTTCAAGGACTTTATTGATCGGCGGGGGGGAGGGGGGGGGGGGGGTCTTAATCAAAGTCTGTCTCCCCCCCTTCCACCAAGCACTTGGAGTGATTAAATAAGTCAGACAGCGCTGACATAAAGTCTTTGACTTTTTCATTGCTTCTCTATCACGCTATATGCTGCGCTGTGCTCAGCATCTTCTATACCCAGCCTTTTGTTCCTGACAAAAAAAAAAAAAGAACGAAAGAAAGAAAGAAAAAAAAAAAAAACACAAGAGAAAGAAGAGTAATGGGGTTTAAAAGACGGACTCATAAACTAAGGTCATTCTGCCACTGACATTATGTTGGGGTTTTCATTGTTGAATGGTATAAAGCCAAACAGCCAGTGGAAACATCAGGCCACTAATAGCAACGCGTGAGAAAAACAAATCACACACTGGTGCAAATTATAGTTCTGTTTCTCATAAGTAGTCTTGTAAACACCTTGATGACTTAAAAACACCTCAACGGTTTGGGTTTCAAGATAAGTTGAAATGTGGTGAAATGTGGTCCTTTAATGTAAGGGTTATAGCCATATTTTTGTGAGGTTAGGGTTAGGTTTAGATAGTTGGACTACTTTGTGGGAACTCACTATCACTATCACCTCACTATCACCTCACAATAACGGGTTCCACCGCATCGGGTATAGAAATGTAGAACGACAGCTTGTCTGATATCAAAATGAGAGCAGAGGCAGTGTAGTGCTTCCCTGGATGTAAACATTGAAACGTACGTGCTCCTTTCTTGCATGAGAAGAAGAAGAAGAAGGAGAAGAAGAAGAAGGTTTTTTTTAACAGCCTCATACTTTCGCCGCTGCTCGGTACCCGAGCCCAAAACCAATCCCTTTTCATTATTATAAACAACACAATAGCTAGTTGTGAGCTTGTAGTGAGCTTTTTGCACTACTTTTATGATGGTGTGTATAGGAGTCAGGACATTAATTCACAAAAAAGAAAACAACATAAAAAGTTGAAGTACAGAAATACATATTAGTACAACTATGTTAACTATGATACCATATTAAAACGGCAACATAATAGTACATTTAATTATGAACAAATACATTTGTATAATAATACTGGATGCAATAGAAATTTCGGTGAGGGTTACAGCCTTGCCTTAAAGACAGACATTATACCTTTTAGCAGCAGTGTCAAATATGTGCAAAAGCAAAGGCATAAATAATATCCTGTATCTATGAGACAAGATATTCTTTCAGCATAGACCTACTGTAATTATTGATCACCAAACCCGTTTACTCAACCAGCACTCAAACATTTCTAGTGTCAGCAGTTATGTTGGCAACACACACACACACACACACACACACACACAGCAAGCAATGACAAGAATGTAAATAATTTGTCTAAAGACATAGTGGTGAGATGGTGACAGATAGGCATGCAGCGGTTCATTTGATAGCGTGCATGTGTGTGTGTGTGGGGGGGGGGGGGGGGGGGCAGTGGGAGTGACAGGTCCTAAGCGCTGGCAGCGATCACAGCCTACTAGAATAGCATGCATGATACATATCACTGCAAAGATCACCGAGGAGGACACACACACACACACACACACACACACACACACACACACACACACACACACACACACACACACACACACACACACACACACACACATGCGGGGACTTCATTGTTTTTAGGATAGCCATTTATACTTTTTTTTTTATCCCACGATTTTGTAACCCAGTTTTCTTTTCACCCAGTGCCAATTATCTAATGTAATCGTGGGCGCTACACTTCCTCTGCCAACCTGGGGGGGCAGCGGACTGACCTCATGCCTCCTTCTATGCATGAGGAGTCCAAGCTGCTTCTTTTCACCTGACAGAGGGGAATTTCCCCGGCCGGACGTAGCGCGTGGAAGGGACACGTTATTCTGACCAGTTCCTTTCCCCTCCATCAGGCGCCCCGGCTGGCCAGGGGGAGGTAGTTTTAGAGACCAGGATTACGGCATGTTTTTGTGAGGGTATCTACCCTAGGGGACACGGGGAGAACATGCAAACTCCACACAGAAAGGCCCTATCGCCAACCCCCGCCTCGGGTATGGGCACTGATGACGCGGAGGAGGGAACACGCCGCCAGTGCCCACAGCGTCCCCAGCGGGAATCGAACCCAGGACCTTCTAGCTGTGAGGCGACAGCACTACCAACTGTGCCACTTATACATTTTAACCCTAACTAAAGCCTGTACTAAATCAACCCAACTGTACTTATAGTTATGGCACTGTGTATAAATCACATAACTCTGACAACCTAAACCTAATGTCTAAATGTTTAATACTAACCTTATTGTTGTAAAACCTACACATATCTTTCAATCATAAATCGTGCGAGGACCAGTATAAGGACTGTCTACTTATCAAGTTGCACTATACATTCAGTCCTTACAAGCATATACAAGTACTGTACACGTGTGCGTGCGTGTGTGCGTGCGTGCGTGCGTGCGTGCGTGCGTGCGTGCACATTTTATTATTTTATTTTATTTTTTGTATGTCTGGGACCCAAATCTGCACTGTAAATTCCTCCTCAGCTCATCATTTAGCAGCAGTTGTGCAGGTACAGTAGCAGTGTACAGTGTGTACAGTGTTTAATCAAGTGCCTGTGAGGAGTCAAGCCTATACTGTATATAAATAGAATTACAATTTACAATGTAGGCATTTAGCGGACGCTGTGAATCAGAGCGACTTACAGTAAGCAAGGTAAACAGGAGGTAATTCATCAGCTGAGTAGAGACACAGCTGTGTGCCAGGAGGAGGAGTCAACCAGGAGGAGGAGTCAAGCATTCCTATAGGCTAGGGGTGGGCAACTTTGAAGATGGAGCGGGCCATAAGAGTTCCACACTCACTCCAAAGGGCCACATATTGCATTACTGTCGCAGCAAAAAATAGCCGATCTACAAGCACAAAACGCATCGCACTGCGTCGCGCTTTGAGCTTGTAGATCGGCTATAGTTTTGCTATTATTTGAATTGAAATCCTGAATTATCTTTTGCTATTTTTTTATTGGAATCCTGAAAAGTAACACTTTGTTTTGTTTTTTTCAAATGCCTTTCAAATGCCTTTAATCATAGTTATGTCAATGAACTATAGGCTATATAGTTTATGAACTAAATACAAATACTTAAATTCATTTTTTTTTTTTTGGAAACAGCTGAAATAAATCAATAATGTATCAGTATTCCGATATTAACCTGAGGGCCACATTAACCCATTTTGGGCAGGAAACCCTTTTGGTGTTAGCATTATGTTATGCTTTAGCTATTGAAAAATAGCAGATCTACAAGCTCATAGCGCGCACCGAGTGGCGCGCTACGAGCGTGTAGGTCTGCTATTTTTTTTTTTTATCGAAGAACGACTGACATAGAAACAGCTTTTTCAGAAAACTGTCAGGATGTAGAAGACATTTTTAGAATCTGATCTCAGGTCAGAATGGGGCCGCCAGTTGCCCATGTATGATATAGGCAGTTCCATTACTTATTATTTGTGCCTATATGTTTTTGTTTCAGTCTATTCTTTGCCGTTACAGTCACAGACCCATAAGGGTCCAATTTGGACCTCTTGTGGTCCCCGGAACCGACGTTGAGAACCCAGTTAACCCATTAAAGGGATTGTGACAAAAAAAGGTTTTGGAATTGTTCTTGTTTTTTTTAGGTTTTCTAATCTCAATTGCACCCAAAAAACATGAACTTTTAACATTCAGTAGATTTTCTGTGATCTGGGGTTTTCTGGCTCAAACAGGTGCTCTGATTTGCCGGCAGTAAGTGACATCACTTACTGCAAATCCCATATATGTCAATGGGATTTGCCAGCAGATGTCACTGTTTCACTGTGTTGCCTGTTTTCATTGTAGCTCAAAAGGCCCAAAAAACCCCAAAGAAAACTTCAGACCACAGAAACTCCACTGAATGTTCAAAGTTCAGGTTTTTTGGGTGTAATTGAGGTCATAAAACCTAAAAGAAAAAAGAAAAAGAAAAAGAAATGAAAATGAATGTCATAAAACCTTTAACATGCTCTCGTGTCTTTAACTGTCATTGCTGCCCTTTGTCGTCGTCCCCCCCACCCCCCCCCCCCCCATCTCCCTTTGTTAAGTCTCTGAATCCAATCTCAGCTCAATCAGCAGCACGTGCTCAGGTTTCCTTGATGCGCCTCGCCGCATTCTGTTGTGCAGATGTTAGACAAGAAATAAAGGTCACACATTTTCACAAATGTTACACAGTCAGTCCGTCCGTACTCCCCCCCCCCCCTCTCCCCTCCCCTTTCATCCAGAGATAGGGGCTGATGGGGGACCGGGGGTTATCGGATTCAAATTCAAAAGGGAGATAAAACATTTTCTTCTTCTTTTTTTTTATTACGTTGGGAGGTGTGGGCCGTGGCGAGGCGGGATCAGATTAAGACGGCAAACAAGCGGAACATGGCAGGGTGTTTGTACAATAAACTCCAAAGTCTCTTTTGAAAGTTGAGCCCTTGATCACTTTGTCAGGATGAGGTTGCAGCTTTGAATATGCACCCCCCCCCCCCCCCAGGGCCACATGAGATACATATCTTTTTTTTGCTCCTCCACCCCTGTTTATCTTTTGCTTACGTTTTGCCAAGTCATGACTTGACGATTTGATTTGACCTGACAAATACAAAGATCAAGTGGATAAAAGCAGCCGAGCAGAACTGGCGCTTGAAGAGGGCGTTTGCGGTTCGACTGCAGATCTGATGGGGGCCACACTGTACCGGCATGCTTTAACCCGTTCAGGCCTGACGTCGAAATTAAAAGAAAAATAAAAGTTTTCAAAATTATGACAATTTCTCGAAAGATTTGAGCGCATTTTTACGATTTTTCAAAAATAGCAGACATACAAGTTCATAGCGCTATAAGCTTGTAAATCTGCTACTTTTTAATAGCTAAATTATAGCATAATGTTTAAAACACCAAAAGGGGTTCCCGCCCAAAATGCTTTAATCTGCTTGATATACATTCTGTTCATATCCACTGAGAAGATTTGATCAATTCCACAACAAAACATCCGCTTTTGTTTCAAAAGTAGAGTATCCACTTTCCCCCCTTGATTTTTTATTTAAGTTTGGACAGCGAATTCTCTCTCTTATATACCAAGGCCGCAACAGGGCCAACAGGGGGCCAGCAAAGGGTTGCGCAGGACCAACACAGCAAGGTGAGCTCGGTAACTACAACTATGACTGCAACGATAATGTTGTGAGCATCCATGCTGATGTACGATACCTTCTGTGTAACAGTAGCGCCAAATGCAAGCTGTGCCAGAGCTCACAGAGAGAGAGAGAGAGAGAGAGAGAGAGAGAGTGAGAGTGAGAGAGAGAGAGATCTCAGAGTGCTGAAAGATGCATGGAATATGATATAGCCTATATGGATAATCTTGACTCTAATCTGACTGCTAACTACCACAATTTACAAAGGGTGAGTGACAGATTGCATCCCAGATGTCCTATGGATTTTGAATAGCTGCCAATGCTCATATATCGTTCATAAGAATCACGCCGGATGTGATTCAAATAATATCGTCTACATATAGGCTAGTTGTCGTTATAGTTGTGGTGTGGACCCTGCCATCCATTTGAGAACGATTTTTAAACAACATCAATGTAAATGTGCTATACAAATAAACTTTGATTTGATTTGATTTGATGATTTGATAGAGGGCCAGCATGGGCCCACACATGGCCTGGTGGCCAAAGACAGTGCACATGTAGGTGTTGGTCTTTACTACATTGGTCCTGTAATGATTTCTATCCCAGCCTACATGGATTCATAATGAGGGAAAAACAAATAGGTGTTGATGTCCGGGGGGAAAACAAACAACATTCTCTTGCAAAGAGTAAACAGAAGCGAGAGCTCCCTTTCTCATGATAGAGAGATGATAAAGGGAGAAATCTTCCAGTGTTCCAGGGTTTAGTGTTTGCACCTTTCCATGGGTGGATAACATGTTATCTCTCTTGGATACAGCTCTGTGTGTGCCTTTCAAAACAGTGTAATCACTTTACCTTACAAAAATATGCTGATATGAATTTCCATTGTTTGCAGTGGGAAAATAATTGCGATACGGTTCAACTTGAACCAAAACCATAACTGGTGAGGTAGATAAGATCCCAGGCTATTGTTAGCCGTGGAACTGTACACAGCCCCACACAACGTATACCTTTTCCCATGAGTTGAAAAGAATCGACACCTTCCAAACTCCTAAACGAGAGGGACATTGTTCTGTGAATGCCTTCGGGGAGAGCTTTCTGTCGCTGATGGTATTGATGTTGACAGCCTAGGAGAGCAACTGGGAACTCTGGAGGCCATAGTGTCACCCAAACCCCAATATTTATCAACCACGTGAAACCAGTCCTTCTCAACCTGTGGCCCGGGGGCCCACTGGTAGACCGCAAGGGGTTTTGCAAGTGGGCCCCCAAATATCTTTCTTTGTGATACCGACAAAAATCCAAGTTGAAACACAATCAATTGATTGATCATTGAAATAAACTGAAAATGCATGCTGCCCACCCATCTGACCACTTATCGGCAAACACTTAGATCGAGAACGCTGATATTTTCAACTGGGCCCTGATCCAGAAAAGGTTGAAAAACCCTGATTTGAACCCAAGGCTTCATGGGGTATGTATAGACTGATAGAAAATAAGCAATGTTTTTAATCCTTCATTGACCGGGGCCTTCTGAACTTGGTCCCCTCCCGTTTCCCCTCCACACCAAATCTCAAAACAATATTTTGGTTGAATTTGCACATTATGTGTAAGCATTAACATGGCATCTTTGAAACCGTTCACATCTTTCAACCCTATATCCTTTAATCTGTATAGGACTATTAATCCTAAATTGCATACATTGAGCATTCTAATCTCCCTCTAAAGCATATTTTTTCCTCTTATTGGTTGCATGTGGTGGGGGAAGGTCGGCTCAAAGTTCCATCTCGCAGAGCTTGACAAAAAAAAATGGAATAGCATGACAAAGGAGGTAAGTGAGAGAGAGAAAAAGCGAGAAGGCTTCACCGCAGAACAGGAGAAAGCATGTTGAGTGATGGCGTATAGCATCTTAGAGGCATAATGCTTCCCGCGGATCACTTAACAGCGATATTTGAACTACTTAGCCATCTACCACTTAAACAACATATCACTGGATTCAGTTCCATCTCCTTAACGGGAGGGCAGCCATCCACTTTGCAGCTCGCTCTGAGCGCACACAGCGCACTATCCATGACGTAATACAAGCATAGGTGGGCGGTAAAATAGATTAGATAATTTCATTATTGATTCACCACAAAATTCTTAAGTTACTTTTAGAGCTCCTGAGCCCATATCTGAGAGGCCCAACGATCGCACAATGCCATTATGTTCCTCCTTGCTGGGGCCTTTTTAACGTCTTCTGGCATCATTTCTGAGAATTCGCCGGCAAATAGACGGAAAATGATGCGTTTATGGTTGAAAAGTGAGTCGGGCGGACCACTGGATTAGCCCCGGTATCTCTCCATCAATGACACCTGGAGTCCACATTTACTTATTGTGCTTTGCTTACACCGCTGCATTGAGCAAGGTGCATTTGGACGTGGTTGATAAAGTACTCAACCCCAGTACTTCAGCCAGATACTCCTGGTCAAGTATTACTACGCTGCAAGCAAAAGTTGAATCTGTCATTTACTTAAAGTACTGGAGTACTCAAAATGACGTATTACAAAGTACATTTTCCTTTCAAATCAATGCATTGCTGTATTGAGAGATTTCCCTGAAATAAATAAATACGGCCGCACCGCCCACGCTCCCGAACTGCGCGAGCACACACACACACACACCATCACACACACACACACCATCATAATAAATACATTGTCTGTGCTGTTTTATCAATATCAATTAAAGGACCACTTCACCCCTTTCTTCATAGAATTGGTCCTCACTAATGATCATGAAAAGAATACCACCATTTATTTTCTATACGTGGTCTGTGTCTATTAGGAGGGCTGTGGGCAGTTCAGAAACCCGTCCACCATGCAGTGACTTAAGCAGATCTTTTTTTAAACAAGATAAAAAAAAAAGACTGTTTAGATTTTTAATATCGTGAGAACGATGGCTTCCATTATCGCAATAGAAAGCCTGCAGTTTCTATTAGCTTGGATTCCCCATCGATGATGGACGGGTTTCTGAACTGCCCACATGAGACACCGACCGAGTAGACAAAAAGGGTGGCGTTTTATCATGAACGTTACATTAGTGAGGACCAAAATACGAAGATAGGTTGAAAAGTGGTGACGTGGTCGTTTAACAACAGCTTTTGACTATATAATAACCATTTCATCCATTGGGACACAGCTTATCGTTTTATTTGATGCTGAGACACAGCCAAGAGAATGGCTCATTTGATTGGTGTGCCATTTTACAACAGTACAATGTCATTTTTGGTTGTTAAATTGTGAAGGATTCATTAGAGTGCAGTGGTTGTATTCGGTCTCCCTGTTCTTCTATTGAGACATTTACATCCCGTTGTCTAGGTTGGACACGACCTTTGACACCACCCTGTTTCTGGTGTGATATGAATTGCAGTGGTGTAAAGTAACCAAATACATTTCACACCTTTTAATGCGTTATAAATCATTATAAGAAGTTACGGTCCTTGTCGATGTTTGTTTACACTAACCTTTGAAAAATTACGGCCTCTTAATTGTACCTCCATTTCATGAGAATCCTGCTGAAAATAGTCCCATCGTTATCGAGTCGAACCATAATCCACCGTTGTGATGCCGAATATATATGTATATTTAAACCCAGAACTATCGCAGCTGAGCTTGTAGATCAGCTATTTTTGCCTAAAGTTCGCACTGAGAATATACTGTATGCCGCCGGGGTTCAAGTGGTTAATATGTTGCTGACGAGGCAAATCTTTTGATACCCGTCCCAATCCCTTATAGTGCTGAGCTGGCACTCATTGTTTACACAGGAAGCGATATCCCAATGCGTTTAACAGTGTAAAACGATCACTCTTTTTCTCCTTTCTTCCTCAACAACAACAACACATGAGCGATGCACACAGAGTGGCTCAGTTTACCTGCAAAGCTTTATTCTTCCCCATCACAATCGGTGGTGATCAAAGTATTTACTCAAATATATAGTTAGAGTATCCAAATGTACAAATGACAAAAGTGCATTTTCATTTTCATTTGAATGCACTGCTGTAGTGGACATTTAGAACGTTTCCAAGAAAAGGAAAACAATCCGAACCTCCTCTCTGTCCGACTCCGTTGTGAGCGCCATGCGTGCCATTAGTGGATGACTGGAAAGTGGTTCTCAACCTGCGTGTCATGATTTTCAACAGATGACAGTGAAGTGATAATTTAAGGACTTTTTAGTATCTCAAAGAAAGAAAGAAAGCACAGTCAGAAAAGAAAAAGACCGTTATTGCATCAAAAGTAATCAACAAACCCTACTATAAAAATCACACCCGTGTGAAGAGAGTCGTGCAACTTCGTGTGGGGGTCCTCCGAAACATCCAGACCCCCAGGAACACGCCCAGGGGGTCGGGCCGCTTCCGGTGAGCCGCCCCGCATCCGAAACGGTTGAGAAATAACAGAGTTAAAGGACAACTTTATTTTTTTTCAACCAAGGTTCATGTTTTAGGTTGTTATTAGAGAAAGTAAAAGATGAGTGTTCATTTTCTTTCATTTGCTGCTTTCTTTCGTTTTGGGGATTTTAGCAGTTTCTGACAGGGGGGCGGGGGCATTCGAGCATGGGGCTAAATATGTATTTTTTTACAAAATATTATGGCGATTTATTATTTTATTATTTACTATAGTCCTACTAGACCCCAAGAAATTACATCTGGCCACAAAAGATCACAGGATCTATTGAATGTGACAAACTGACATATTGAGCCTATACACACAGTATAAGCCTTCCCCCAGTAGGCTACCTTCACATTCAGTAGATCCTGTGATCTTCTGTGGCCAGATGTCATTTCCTGGGGTTTATTAGGACTATAGTAAACAATACAAAAATAAATCACCATAAAATTGTGTAAAAAAATACATATTTAGTCCCATGCTCGAATGCCCCCGCCCCCCTGTCAGAAAGAGCTAAAATCCCTAAAACTAAAGAAAGCAGCAAATGAAAAAAAAAATAACACTAATCTTTTACTTTCTCTAATGACAACCTAAAACATGAACCTTGGTTGAAAAAAACTAAAGTTGTCCTTTAACTGTATAGGCCAAGTTGTCAAATGGTGCAGTTACAAGCTCACAAGACCTTGTGTTATATGATCTATTTTCACAATATATAAACATTGTGAAAATAACAATGTGGAACAGAGTCAAACTAAATGCAATGCCTCAACTCCTACAGTACATTCCAAGTGCTTGTCGGGGGTCCCCAGTTCAAATATGGCCAATGTGGCTGTGATTGTGCTTTTAGATCAGCTATTTTTGAACAATTTTGAAAGTTGAATAACCGCAGCATATAATTGCCGATACCAATGTTGTTATTTAGAGTAGTAGTCATCGATGAAGTAAGGCATTTTTAAAGAGGTCCATATTCACACGCGTGATCAGGGGGTTGCTTGTGAGAATGCGGCGTATAGTAAGGCTGTGACCTTGGTCGTTCAGCGTGCACACAGGACCACAGCTAGTGGCAGCTGTCTGGCATTGTGCTATCCATCCTCTCTCCGCGTTTTCAGGGCAGATATAGAGTGATTCTAATGGATTCCACTGGGTTTTGTGTCGTTGCCATTCAAGCCTCGGTGAAAAGCCAGTGCGCGCTGAGGGACAATTCAAGTAAGAATGCGGCATCGCCGAATACCAGTTGCTTTTGAGTGGCCAAACGTATGTGCGCTCCCCATTCACCTGACCCCCTCCATTCAGAGGGAGCTTTCACATCCATTTTGCCGGCATATCTGGACTTTTTTATTTTCTTTCTTGCTTCGACATATAGGATGTCATATACAGGAAGTGCATTGTCTGTATTCTCAGATGGAGCGGCGAACTCTGCAATGGAGAGTTATTTATCACAGAGTAAATGTGCAGGAGAGTGCACCAGTTCATCCCCGATGTTTTGTGTAATATTATAATGTACATCTCGTTGCTGTCAGGTGGAAACCTTGTATGTCCAAAACCGTTACTTTTAAACTAATGGAGAAAAAGGAACATGGGGTTCCAATGGATCCAAATCATAGACTGTAAAAAATATGGACAAAGCGTTCCCCGGGTCTAACATGTACGTAAAATGAAGCCTGTAATTCCTTGCACTGTAAGTCGCCACAATTTCTAGATCCATTTGGGCCCAGCTGGCCATTGGCTGGCTCCGTTTGGGCCCAGACGAGGCGGGACTTCCCCCCTTACTCTTCGTTGATTTTTATTTTGACTGAACGGGGGGTGGCTCCCGTTCATAGACTGTAACGGTAGCCACGCCCCTCAGAACATACGCGACTTTATGGTAATTTTTTTAATAAATGGGACCATCATTTTCCAAAAATAATATTATGACATGAGAAATTAGACTTTAAACTAGTGACTGGAAGCAGAAAGTATTCATGACCATCCATGTTTATTAAGGTAATACAGTCTAGGTGAAGTTGGGCCCAAATACATGGGCCTCTATGGAGCTATGGGTTTTTTTGGGCCCAATGACAGCGCCACAACAGGCCATTATATGAACTTTCAGGAAGTCCCGATTTCCTTAGTGGCTTCACGAAATATCTGTCTGACTGCCCCCCTGATCCAAATGTTGTTATTAATGAATCCCAAGCTCTTGTTAATACTTTTCAATATTTGGTTCAATATTTATGGCACCCCACAGAACCATTTTCAACCTGGCCTCACTTTTTGGGCATGCCAAAGCATGGGGCGAACCCCCCCCCCCCCCCGATATTGCGTAGAATAAGAACTGTGATACAAAAATATGCAAATGCGCAAGCGGGTTTGAAGCATCAACTGGCGGCAAATTCATTACATACCTTTTACTGTACAAGTCCTCATACTAAAGTTTTCAAGTAATTTGTCTCACTCGCTTTCATTGATGTGCCGCATATATACTGTAGACATGTTTTATTTTAGTGTTTTTCTTCTTTTTGTTTACAGTCAGTTTTTTCTCATTTTTTGCCTGCCTCTACGTGGAATGCTCTGTAAAGCACTTTGGTTTGACCTTGGTTGTTGGAAATGTGCTATACAAATAATGATTGATTTGATCATAATTAGCAGCATGTTCGTGTGCAGCGGATTGCTGTGTATGACACATGCACATTTGATTGATCTCGCTGCAGGATCAATCAAATTTGACCATGCACATTTGACACATGCGCATATGACGGTTATCTGTAGATGGCTTATGCGGCTCGTGACTGGCCTTATCATATTGAAAATGTTTCTTTGCAGACCTTTAAGATTTGTATTTGTACAGCCCTGATACGCAGTGAGAGGGCGGGGGTGTTCAGGTTTTTTGTTACAATAAATATAATTCTCCTCACCGGGGGACTGTGAGGGTGCCACGCTGACACGTGTGTGTGTGTGTGTGTGTGTGTGTGTGTGTGTGTGACTGTGTGTGTGTGTGTGTGTGTGTGTGTGTGTGTGTGTGTGTGTGTGTGCATCTCATGATCTCAGTGACCCCGCGAGCTGCAGAGTGCATGGCCTATATATATACTGTACAGTATGTGTCTTTTTTCTACTGTTGGAGCCGGCGTGGTGGAGCTCAACCTCCACTGACACCAAAAATAGCTAGTGGCTCTACCAGCATCGCCTCACAGTGCAGGCTGGGAACCTTGTATGTCCAAAACTCTTACTTTTTGCAGGAAAATAGGAAGAAGAACCTGTGCTCCTATAATGCGCTTGGTCCAGGACCCAGGACCCATTTGTGTGGCACAGACTGATTTGTATGGGTCACAACTCCACAAAATCCCATTTTCTTTCACGTTTAAAGAAATAAAATAGGTGTGCATTGGCACTGCCCTCACGATTCAATTCGATCACGATTCCACAGCTAACACGTCGATTTGATTCTACAACAGTGATAGGTTACCACGCATTCTGAAGTTTATTACACGGACAGAGTAATATAATAGGACAGTAGATATATGACGTCACTAGTAGATTATGGAAACTATTATAAGAACATAATTAGCAGGAACACGCTTCCATCTCATATCGTACGTACAGTCAGTCTGATACAGTAGTAGACAATCATCATGTCATGGTTATCAATGTGCTTATGCAGCTAAATCACAACAGCGATGCATCACACTTTTCTGCACAACATGGCAAGTCAATGCAAGCAGTCAGGTATACTGAACAACATATTTCATTTAGAATTATATTATATATTGAATACAGAGCAGGATGCATCCAAATTAGTATTATTATACTATACTTATATGTATCCAAGACATTATAAAACCAATGTTATTCATTAAACTATCTTATAAATTATATCCTCTCTGGTGTACATACACAAAGACACACCCTGTATTTAGTTCTCACACGCACGCACGCACACACACACACCTGGGGCCTGTCATAGTATGTGAGGTGCAGAATAAACAAATACACTAACACACCAAAGCATTTGTCTACAATCACAGAGCAGCAAGTGCTTTTCAACTGGGGGGGCTGGGGGCAATAAAGAGAACATTTCTTTCTGACAAGGCAGCACAACCTTCTATCAATGTCTGTCAGTATCTGTACACCGCACTGATGTAGTGATGTTTCAGAGCGTACACAACTTTAGTTGCGTTCATGTAACATAACGTTGAACATCGTGTGATAGGGCAAATGTCTAGAATTGAAAAATATGTTTAGATAGCGATTTTCACTTATTTTGTGCGCCACCCTTTTATGACTAAATAGGGCATTAAAAAAAAAAAAAAAAAAAAAAAAACCCAGTTGAAATATGGAGTTATGTGGTTTCTGACCTGATAGCGACGACGATAGAACATCAAAAATCTGGGGGGGGAATTGCCATGAGAGAGAGAGAGAGAGAGAGAGAGAGAGAGAGAGAGACAGAGATATGCACAATGGTCAGAATACAGGCTTGAATACTTAAGTGGACGGCAGGGGTGGGGAGTGGAGGGGGGAAATAGGGATGGGAGTGTGGCTAGGTGGTGTGCGTGCATGTGTGTGTGTGTGTGTGTGTGTGTGTGTGTGTGGGGGGGGGGGGGGTACTCTTCAGTATCCATTCAAGCCCCCATCTCTGACATATTCCATCATGGCCTTGAAGTCTTTCTATAGAGAGTGGATGTGCTCTCTCTCTCTCCGGAGCCTTTGTTTACGGATCGTGTGTTGTTTACTATGAAGAAGACCCCTCTAGGCACCCGCCCTGAAGAGCTCTGCCGTGGGCACCAAGATGTTTTATCTGTTGTCAGGACTGGAGGCCCCTGTGCTTCAATTAAATTAATGGCATCCATTCAGCCTAGCCTCTCGTCCAACTCTCTCTCTCTCTCTCTTTTCCCTTTCAGGGCTTGGCCTGCAGCGCAGAAACGGAATACATTAAAAGAAAAAGATCTTAGAGCGGAGCTACAAGATGGTACATCATAGCTCTCTCTCTCTCTCTCTCTCTCTCTCTCTCTCTCTCTCTCTCTCTCCCAAATTAAATAATCAATGAGCATTTTCTAAATGATTTAATAGCACAGGCAGACTCTTCACATACTAGAGCATGTCTGAAATAAGTGTCAGAGCTGAAATCGACATGTAAATATGAAATAAATGCCCAAACATGTAGCTAGGTGTAATGTTAGAGACCACAGAAGTGAACCTTTCAAGCCTGTTTTCTCAACTCGCTGTTTTCTGCAAGACATTACTCTATAAGGCATATCTCCAAAACTGGTGGGTCAAACTGAACAACCAATGTCAATTTGAAGCTATAATTCCCTGCTTTCATATGACATGAAAAAAAACGAAAATTCAAAAAAATCCAATGGCAGTCCCTCAGTCAAATTTAGTCACAAATGTTTGGATGATCAAACGTCATCTGAAACCATTTCTGGGAGTTTATCACAGTAATGTGTCACATGGACGGCAGGCTGGGGAGCCCTTCAAAACAAGGGCTGTGGTGCATTTGTACAGTGCAGTGTCTCACGTTCAGATAAGACAACATTCATCAGTCATAACTAACTGTGCAAACAACATGCTTCAAGCGCCGTTCGCTATCGACAGTACTTGAGTCAAGTTAAAAAAAATACATCACTCAGCTACAAGTGGCTCTGTCACATTTGTACTTAATGTACTGGGTAATTATTTGCTTTCAAAAATGCGTAAGTATTAAAAAGTGCATGCATGCCTTTTAAAAGGGGACATTGCCCATAAGTCTGACATCCCGTTAGTCTGACCTACGTGGCCGGTTAAGACCGAGGTTAGGTTTAGCGACCTACGTGGCCGGTTAAGACTGAGGTTAGGTTTAGCGACCTACATGGCCGGTTAAGACTGAGGCATGGCCGGTTACGACTGAGGTTACGTAGGTTTAGTTACCTACGTGGCCGGTTAAGACTGAGGTTAGGTTTAGCGACCTACGTGGCCGGTTAAGACTGAGGCATGGCCGGTTACGACTGAGGTTAGGTTAAGCGACCTATGTGGCCGGTTAAGACTGAGGTTAGGGTTAGCTACACACATGGCTGGTTAAGACTGAGGTTATAGGGTTAGCTACCTACGTGGCCGGTTAAGACTGAGGTTAGGGTTAGCTACCTACGTGGCCGGTTATAAGACTGATGTTAGGGTTAGCTATGTACGATCATTTTAGACTGAGGTTATGGTTAGGGTTTGGGATGGTGTTAGCAATCGGTCGGACTAACGGGAGGTCGTAACAATGACATGTTACCTTTTAAAATATTTCAAAACAACAAATGTCAAATACATTTTACTACAATTTCACAATTTGCACCCAACAAAAGCCTGTTACAAAGATTGTCACAAAAAAGGAACAACGTGATCCGAGGTAATGAAATAAAATTGCCAATCTGCTCACAACGCATTGCATGCATTTGTTTCCGATGTTCTTTTGTTGGTTCACTCACTGTGTTTGGTTATGGCTTTCCTCTAGCTCCAGTTAGCTCATAACATTAGATCCTGTTGCCACTCGCTCTCTTGCGGTGTTCAAAGTATGGGTTCATTTATGGCGTCCAGACTATGGGTTTTATGGGTAAGCCCATTGGCTTAGATGCAGTCTAGAGGCAGCCAATCACGAAAAAGTGTTGTGCATTACGGTTGTCTTTACGGTCGTCAGTAGTGGTGCGTGTGAATGTAGTCCAGGCGCTTTTCAAGCACCTGGCAATAAAAAGACTAGACGGGTTTAATTCATGATGTACTTTTCCCCCCCTTACTAGAAATGTAGGCTTAGTGGAGTATAATATACAAGTATACAAAAATACAGATATAAAAAATATACAACATTAAAATTGACCACATTGGTACCCTTGAGTAGTTTTAAAACCTTGGTGAGCATACAGACCCCACAATATGTAACAGTTTTTAGATCGTTTTGAAATGTGTCTTAGCTTTTTATTTGTAAACCTAATTATTTTTTTCTTTTCCTGATCTTCTGATGTATTGTGATGTTTTTCTATATGATATTGTATTACTCGACAACACTGAAAATGAGTTTAATTACTCAGTGTCATTTCAAGAATAAATAAAACGTCAATGAATATTCTTAACAGTACCGTCTTATTTACTGTCTGTCCACCACTGGCGTTCACTATCGTTGCTTGATTTATTGAATAGTTCATTGAACATAAATGTAAAAACAGCAACAGAATACAGTCAAACACTCAGTTCAAAAGGGATATAGCACAAAAAGAAAGTCCTTGCGGTCTTGTTTCCATTTAGGCCCTATATGCAATCAATTCATAGACATGACATGAATAATAACAACAAAATTCAACCTCATCATACCGGACAGGCAGCCATGAATGTTATCACGCCGCACAAAGAGGCCCTTTGACACCTTTTGGAGTCCTACACACGTCTCAGTGCCGCTGCCCAAACAAAATGCTACAACCACCGTGAGACACAAAGCATGAGAAATTATAGGCTACCGTATCCGATTATTCCCACAGCTCAAGATAAGGTGTCCGATAAGTAACCAAAATATATGTAAGTATCTTTAATAAGTTACAGGGTATGAGATTGCAGGAAAAAAAGCGTCTGTATTGGTTAATCATTCATTTTTGGGTTTGATATCTTGTTGTTAATCTTCCCTTGCATGGGAACTGATATTTCAATGATATGAACTATACACATGGATATCGTTAGAGCTCAAACAATGCCAGAATTATGGTCTTGATGCAAAATATAATTTAAAGGAATACAAACGTAGATTTGATTAAAGTTATTTATTTATTTTGTATTAATATTAATATTATTATTATTATTATTATATTTTTTCTAGGGCCGGGACTAATTGCGATTAATTACGATTAATTAACTACAGAAAAATTAATGCATTAAAAAAATTAACGCATTTTAATCGCACTATTTTTTTCACTGCGGAACGTTGTCACTGGACAGTTTTCAGACGGACCTGCGCACCAAGTGTCCGTGTCCTCTTCAGACAATAACACCACCAGAAACCGCAGACAGTTCACCAGACTGGGGGAAGCCGCTGAGATCACTTTGCTTGTCCCCGTGGATTGGAAATAGGATTTAAAGTTGTGTGAAATTATTCAATAAAGAATTATTACCCCTATTACTACAAAAACAATGTTTTATTGCTTAAACTTATGTATTCACTATTCATTGATTCACTAGTATACCAAAATCCATTTGAAAAAATTGCTTTCTCACTGTTCTCGGGTCAAATAATGATATGCGATTAAAATGCGATTAATCTAGATTAATTAATCGCAAAGCCTCTGATTAATTAGATTAATTTTTTCATTTGGTCTGCTCATTTATTTGTGTCCTCACTTCCCATTTCACTTGTTAGGGCCCTATTGAAATGCAAACCGTTTATTTGGTCCCGAGTACTGCACCAGTGCGAAGCTCAATTGAAAGTGTTTACCTTGCAAACACATCAAAATAATGTCCTTGTGTCTGAAAATTGGTACGCACCTGTAAGTCGATGAAATGTTATCAAAAGAGAGAGTTTTCGGAAAATGCCGTAAACCACTGCGACGCATCAAACTCCAATGTCACACCGCCAAACCGGAAGTGAAAATATCCGATGAACAAGGACAAGTCCTTCCTTTTGTTTATGTTAAGTTTTGAGCTTTTGAGCCCTGAGGCAGCTCCAGATAGCACCGACGGTCGGTGGCGGAACAAGTCTGAAAGCGTCTGAAAGAGTCTCCTGCCGAAAAGGTCCCGTCGATTGCCGGCAATATCGCTGTGCTGTGTTATTATCTGTGAGCCTTCGAGAAGGGACGGGTTGCCACGATAATAAATAATATGCATACTAAATGACTGCATGCAAAAGCCCAACCCTACTGTTTACACGCTAAAAAAAACAGCCACACACATTTGGACACTTTTGGCCGAATCTAGCCCAAGGAGTGATCTTTGTGCAAAACTAATGAATGGGTTCAGAATCATGAAAACACCCTAGTTTGAAATTTTGCATTTTTTGCCTTATATAGGTCGTTATTGGTAGCCCAACTTTTGACCTGAAAAAAATTATGTTCCACTAAATCCATGAAGGGAAACTTTTAATATACAGTATGATGTAGGTATTAGGACCAATACAAACTATATTGCATTACTATTGCCATGAATTTTGGGTCACATCCCTTGTTAGCTTAGATTGACTGGCCGATCAGGGCTGTTTGCTCATATCTCGATCTGGATGGCATACATATCAACGTAACCTTTGAAGAAGCACCTGTCTATTTATCGTCGTTCCGTTCCATGAAAATCCACCTTAATTAAAATGGTGCGATGGTTTGATATACTGTAGTGTTCGAAAATCATCTACCGCTCCAACAAGCGAGGAAGCGAGGAACAGGGAAGCACAGGGCGGAGCCAATGCGCCCCCATAGACTAACACCTTACACCTCAGTTTCCCAGAAGCCCTAGGTTATTTTTTACCTGCCACGGGTTACTTACTTGTAACCTGTACCATGGGTTAGTTGTAACCCACCACAGGTTAGTTTTAACCTGCAGCACGGGTTAGTTGTAACCGGCAGTGCATGTCGGGGATGTGACGGTGTTGTCGAACTAATGTCAGTTGGACTGTTAGAACTCTATGTCTAACGTATGCATATATGCACCCCGTCCTCCCGGTGGGGGCTCCTCACTGGCAAGTGAGTCAGTAGGATACAACAGCAGTGACAACACAGAAATGTGTGTGGGGAAGAATAAGAATTGGCATTTATAACTACTAAATTGGGGAGAAAAAGGGGGCAAAAAGCACAACAAAAGAGCCATTTACATGTGCTAAATTATAAGGTAGGGACAATAATGTATGTGTGGCTGCTGGCCATCGGTGACACAGTGGATGAACAGTGATGATCACATCAATCCACAAAGACTCCAATTACAATTACATTCCTCCTTCTGAGACCCACGGCGTTGCATCCCTAATCGTAGCCGGGGATCCCACCTATGAATGGTACAGACATGAAAATTACCCACCAGCTGTCAGGGGGAGAAATTACCGGCATGGAATGTCTCATAGCTTTATCATCGCTGTCCAGATTGGAAACCTTGTATATCCAAAACGGTTCCCGGACGCATCCGATTTAGTTCATTTTTATACTTTTGATTGTTGCGTGACCGAAGAGTTCACAACAACGCGGCATATTGCGAAAGTAGACGATCTACAAGATCTCGATGTGGCACAATACTGCGGTGTGAACTTTTAGATCATCTACTTTTTGGACAGCTACTTTTGTGCGTTACTCTTGTACGATGAAGTAGGGGATTAATTAACAAATATTTAAATTGTTGAAATACAGAGACATGAGGTTTCTGCAACGATATACAGTATATTCTCCTTCTGTCCTCTTTGCATGCTGATGTTACACCCTTCTGCTGAGTAAATGCACAGAAAAAACGTCATGTGAATTGACCATCTATAGGGATGATTATGATCTACAACTACGCCATGGGTCTTCAGCAAGGGGGTCCTCAGAGTTACTACAAGGGGGAAATCAATTGTTTGTGACAAGACTTTTTATTTATTTAGATTGAACACTTCAGCCTAGCATCCTATTCCGTGGGGAACATTTTCCAAAATGATCGCCTATTTTCGTCATGACAATGAACACAATGTATTGGGCCGATCAAATCATTTATAAGAAGAAAAACAAAACAAATAGTGTTGTCTCCTGCCTTTATTTTCTTCTTTCTAATGATTTGATCGTCCCAAAATATTGTATTCATTGTCATGATTTGTCACAGCTTAACCGTCTTTAAATAAATACTTAAAGAAAATCCTATGGGAGAAATGCATTGCATTTCATTTCCTGGGCCACTCGTCGTTCTGAAAGGGGGAGGGACTGCGACGCTCTATAGGGGAAACGGAGCAAACCAAAGTACAGAATCAAATGTCAAGTTTACTAAACTGTTGAGGGTTCCAACATAGTAAAGATCTAAATCTGATCTGCAACACAATTTCAAACACTATGTAAACACTCAAGCGTAAACACTTTGAGAGTTCTGACTGGGTGTCGTGTCGGCACAAACACCTGACATGGGATACACTTATCTGCCTGACAAGCTTCACCAGGCAGGCACCGTATAATTCTCCCATCAATTATCACCATCATCTGTAATTCAAAACAGCCCACGTCTTTTTTTTTCAGACGGATTTATAAACACTAAACAAATGGCAACACAAACTATCATGTTCTATCATGTTGAAGTGATGGGGACGGCTCTTTCACACTGACACACTGACAGAGGGCTGCTTCGGGTTCCTGGGGGACTGTATCATCTCTGTCGGACATAAACCTTGTATCGCTATACGTCCATGTTGTATGTTTTTTTACATGTAAATTGATTTTCGATTGGGCCTTTTGACTCAAACGCTTTCAGCTTTCAGGAAGAAACCAAAAATACACAGGGAAGACATATTTGAAACCACACCTGGGGGTCTATTAGAGTAACGTTAACTCTCAACAGATGTAACGTTAACGTTAAATCTGTACAGTATGCTCTTCTATTGAGATGTTTAGATTGTGTCAAAGTTAATGTCTCCCCTAGACACAGGATCTGACACTGGCAAGCAATAGTACCTGAATTGTAAACATGTCAGCACTTGTTCAGGAAACCAGTTTCAAATCCAGGGTAAGATTTTACATATAGCTTTAGGTCAGATTGTGGGTTTTATGAATCAATCAAGATCAATGAAGAGTATTAAAAGGGACTTGGGACTAAAATAATAACTACATTGGATCTCTTGGAACACAGCTAACTAGTTCATGTTCCGTTTTCTGAAAAGTAACAATCGGTGCGTTAGGACATTGGTTCCAAAGTCGGGTTCTCAAAGTGAGGAACCTCCAGGGGTCCGTTCCAGGGGGTTCCCAACTAAAGTACTGTATAGTTTACATAGCATCAATCATAACCATTGTAATCATGTTATCCATGTTGGTTATTAAAATGAATTGAAGATCTATAACCTTGTACATCTGCAATGTTTGGCCATTCAAAAATAATAATAATGAAACGTTTTGAATAATTTCACATTTTTAAATCATATAAATCTCCTCTTCTGGGGGCGGTCCCTGGCACACATTTTCAGATGGGGGTTCAATATATGTCAAACTGTGGGGGTTCTTGGCCCGAAAAGGTTTGACACTTCATGTGTTTAGGACCCAAAATCCACATTACTGTATGTGTATGACGGCTGCAGTTAGTGATACGGTTGACTTTCACGTGTTAAAAG